>NC_044313.2:74215292-74449876 GCF_007474595.2 Lynx canadensis | reverse complement strand
GCCGCGCGGGGCCCGCCGGGAGCACGCGGCCGCCGCGCGGGGCCCGCCGGGAGCACGCCGAGCACCTGCCCAATCAAGTCTGTTTTCTAAGACGCAGAAACAAAGAAAACCCAATAAGGTAACTGAGCAGGGTTTGAGAGACGAGCAGGAGCTTACCCAAAGGCTGGGAGGAGAAAGGAGGAGAAAGGGTGAAGCTCAGGAATCTGGCAGGCAGGGGTGCAGAATAGCTGGTGCGTCTAGCGTGACGGGTGGGTCGTGAGGGCTGGGGGAGGGCCTCGTGGGCTGTCACGGAGCTCACGCTCGGCTTAGTGCTCACAGGCACTGTTCTGGGGCCGGCCTTGTTCGGGTCTTGGTTGTTGGATTTCCCAGGAAAGGTTTATGTGATATCCACGCTCAAGTAAAGACAACCAGAAAGAAGGTGGCAAGCACAAAGCAGTTTATTAAGGACAGTACATTCTCAAGGTGGGAGAGCGGGCAGGCCCAGAGGTGGCGTCCGCACCGGGTTATATGTTTGCACAGGTTATGGGTCATAGCTAGGTTGTTTCCAATCATCTCAGGAATGCCTCCCCACCAGTTGGGAGGGGGAGCTTTAGGCCCTACAAGGTCCTTGTCCAAAGTGTCATGGCCAACTTCCCCTTCTGGGGGTGGGGGAAGATCGAAACCCCAAGTAAATATAATGAAGCTATAGGTTACCCTGGGACAAAGGTTGAAGAGGAGGGTACATGTTCTGCACCTGTGGCTCCTGGTCTTTTAGCCCTGAGGTCTTGGAAGCCTCAAAGTCAGGATGTTGTGTCCCCAGGCTTCTAATGTGTAACTTATCACCATCCTAGCCTCTAGCTCACGTCTAACTAACTGCCTACTCTATCAGTAAGATCGTCTAAAATTACATGCATTATCATTGCATATTATATGTGTACAATCACAATATATAGTTATCCATATAAATAGGTGAATTTTATGTAAGTAAAGCAAGTTTATATAAAGCCAATGGGTGGTAGCAGGCCCACTGGGGATAACTTAGGATCAAGACCAGAGTTAACGAGGGTCCCAATTCCCAAAGTCCATTTCTGTTTGTATTTCAGCGTAAGAGTGCACCCTCTTAAGCCTGAATTCTGGCCACCCAAGTCACAGCTGGCCTGGATATGCCTAAGGATGCCCTAAACCAGAGCCACCTGCATTCCTTTCCTCATGATGCACATTGATTGGGGTGTGGAGGGGAGGTCTTTCCTTTCCTAGGAAGTGGTTTATTTTCTCTCCTCCAGTAAAGATCCTGTAAACAACCACCCAAAACACCCAGTCCTTTCCGACGTGGTCCTTTCAAAGCCAGAACCTTTCAACTCTAACAGGAAATCCTTTATTTTTTCCCTTCATTTCAAATCTGAGAAGTTACCTGAATGTTCTAGTGGAGTTTTCAGTTCTCCCTTAGAACCGAGGCCCTGTTCAGCAGCTTGTACTCCCACTGCTGGCCCGGGTTCAGCCATGACAGAGAATCAGGTGGAATGACTCTGGACAGGGGCTGATATCAGATCCTTTCTGACTTAATTGGGAGGAGCAAACTGGGATCAGGCTCAGGATGTAAGACAGAGTTCAGGGACCAGGAGGTACTCCTGAACATCCCTTTTTCAACAACTGCTCCTCTGCTCGCATCCCAAACACCACACAAGCACATGCACACATACAACACATGACTATACACACTGACCTCACCTACCACTCTCCTCTCTCATTCTTTCTCTGGCTCCTCTGGCCACTTCCCATACCAGGCCTATTCTAACCTCAGGACCTTTGTACTGACTGTTTCTCTGCCTGGTATACTCTTCCTCTGCACAGCCTCATGGATCATTCCTTGACTTTCTTTTAGTCTTTGCTCAACTGACACTTTTTCATTGAAGCTTTTCCTCACCACCTTATTTAAAATTCATAGTTCCCTCCTGTCACATTCCCAGTGTTCCCACCTTTCTCTATTTTCCCCATAGCACTAAGCATTTCTTACATATCATTTAATTTATTATATTTATTTCCTGTCTCCCTCAACCATAATGTAAGTTCCATGACAGAAGTCGTGTTCATCTATCCCATTCAATGTTGTATCGCCAGTGTCTAAAACCAGGGGTCAGCAAACAATAGCCCAGGGTCAAATCCAGCCCAACCCTAGTATTTATGTAGCCAGCAAGCTAAGAATAGTTTTTACATTTTAGAATCTGAACAAAACAAAACAAAACAAAACAAAAAAACACAAAAAAACCACACATACGCACAAAAACAAAACCACTACTGGCTTTTTGGTGAGAGAAGCTGCTTCAGGAATTGAGGACATTACTGGGGCACCTGGCTGGCTCAGTAGAGAATGCAACTCTTGATCTTGGGGTTGTAGATCAGAACCCCCCCCCCCACATCATGTTGGGTAGAGAGATTACTTAAAAATAAAAATCTTGAAAAAAAAAAGAGTTGAGGACATTGCTTCTTGGCCTGCAAAGCCTAAAATATTTACTCTCAGGCCCTTTACAGATATACCCCTGCCTGAAACCATGTCCGGCACATAGTAGATGCTGAAAGAACAAACGAATGAATGAGTGAATGACTGAATGACTACGATTTTACTTTCAGTTGAACTCAAACAGGAACTATGTGGCTGTGTTTAGGAGGAATTTGATTTTCAGAATTACCTGGATCAAAGGGGAAGTACATGGGTATGTCTCTTGTTTATTAGAGAATATGAGAGGAAAGAGAAGGTACATGTCAAACAAAGTAAAGTAAAAAGGTAATAGTGTAAAGGGAAATAATGTAGACGGAGAATTGAAAGAGGGCAAGGAAAAGTGAGAAGAGATTAGGAAACCAAGGCATCATGGATGTGCGACAAAAGCATCACTATTCCTCATGGAGGCTGGGGTGAACAGCTTGAGCAAAGAAAAGTGCCTTACTCCATCCAGCCTAAAGACATTCGTGGACCACTTGATATGTGTGCAAGGCCCTGCACCAGAGGAGAATTCTAGAGGATAATTCAGAGATGGCCATGTAAATGCCAGCTGATGAGTCTTATGGACTTACATAGCGGGTCTCGGGCTTTAGCCAGCATCGGAATGCCCTGGAGGGTTTGTTAAAACACAGATATGGGGCTCACTCCTAGGGTGTCTGATTCGTTAGGTCTAGGTTAGGGCCCTGAGAATGTGCATTTTAACAAGTTCCCAGATGCTGCTGCTGCTGCTGGTCCCACATTTCGAAAACCACTGGGCTAGTGTCCCCTCATTAGGGGTTCCTTCCTCAATGCCCCTATCCAGCTAGCATGGTCTTCCTCATGCCCCTATCCAACTAGCATGCCTTCTTACCCACACCTCCCTCTCTCTGGCTTCTCACCCTGCTCCATTATTCTTCACAGCCTGGGTCACCACTGGACACTGTAGGTGTTCATTTGTTTATTATCTGTCTTCCCATCTGTAGGAAGCATCATGAGAGGAGGGACTTTGTTTTGTTCCCTACTATTTCCTCAGATCCATGCTTACACATAGTAGCTACTCAGCAAACATTTGTGCAATGAAGAGAGCACAAAAACATAGAGAACTAAGTATGATACAAATCAGAGTAATCACACTATAAAAGACAGGTAGGACAAGGTAGGACTATTCATTGCCGGGTTAGGGGAGATCAAGACTCATGGGATTCAGAGCATAAGATCTAGACCTAGAATGAGCAAGATGCTGACAACAGGTGAAAGGCGTCTGGACAAGCAGTCCAAGTGGTTATTATCAGATGGATGCAGAATGGGATGTAAAGAGTAAATGGGTCAAAATGGGTCAAATAAGTTATGTAATCGGCAGGGCCTCCAACTGGGGTTTGTGTCGGGTACACCCTCCAAGGGCTACACAAACTTGGGTGGTTTCAAAGGAATCCATTCTAGATCTCCAGTTCCACTGCATTCCTTTTTAAAAATGATCCACCTATTTGTGAGTTTTAAGCAGTTTCAAAGTAAGTTATTTTTAAAGCAGGAAAAAGAATACAACTATGTCACATTTTTAAAAATAGAAGATATAAAAATAATTTGTGTACGTATATACATCCTAATGCATACATCGTTAGCACGTGGCTGATTTCTTTCCAGTCTTTTTTGTCTTGGTATATGTTCTTACATAGTCCTAATGCACAGACTTAAAAAGAAAGATGTGACTGAGAAAACTCAGAAAGTTGAGGTGTCACACTGTGTCTTAGTTTGCTAGCACACTTGGGAGCTTAAACAGCAGACATTTATTTCTGGAAATGTTGGAGGAAATGTTCAAGGCGTTAGCAAGGTTAGTTTCCCACGAGGGCTCTCTCTTTGGCTTAAAGATGGCTGCCATTGTGATGCCTTTCCACACGGTCTTTCCTCTGTGCTCTCCTGGTATTTCCTTGGGTGTCCGAATTTCCTCTTATAAGGACATTAGTCATTATTAGGGTCTATCCTAATGGCCACATGTTAACTTAATTATTTCTTTAAAGGCCCTGTCTCCAAATATAGTCATATCTGATATACTGGGGCTTAGGCCTTCAACGTATGAAGTTTGGGGGAGATACAGTTCAGCCCATACACACTAGTTTTCCTTTTCTAGCAATCTTTTCAAAACTACTATCCTCTCACTTTACAAAAGGAAGGCATTCTCTTCACCTTTGCCAAAGCCTGCTTTGGTGTATCGACTTGGGAGTGTGAACACCTTCTGGGCTTCAAGTAAATACTTAAAATACTAGTATGGTATTAAGAAAGCCTGCAGCTTAAAAACAATTTTTTTAATGTTTATTTATTTTTGAGGTGGGGGTGGGGGAGGGTATGCAAAGCATGAGCAGGGGAGGGGCAGAGAGAGAGGGAGGCACAGAATCTGAAACAGGCCTCAGGCTCTGAGCTATCAGTACAGAGCCCAACGTGGGGCTCGAACTCACGAACCACAAGATCATGACCTGAGCCGAAGTTGGACACCTAACTGACTGAGCTACCCAGGCATCCCAAGGGGGGCCTACAGCTTTAACTGTAGGTAACAAATCCATTTGCCCATCAGATGGTTTCCAATTCTTTGGTAGAGGACCAGCTTAAGTTGTCACCTGACATCTATTTTCCATCCCCCTTCCATCACCAAAAATCATCCGTTTGCCCTCCCCACACCCTTAAGGATGGCTTATATTTATGAATTATTTTTTCTTCAAACCTGCCCTTGAATTTCATAGTAATCTGATTTAATCTGTAGTCAGACATTGAAAAGAGGGTTAGCAGGTTTGATCTGAGGAGCTTTACAATTAAAATTACAACAAATTTGAAAATTGAGAATGAGAATAATATAGATGGGAGTGGAAGATCAAGATGGGAGAAATGCTAAAGGAGCTAATACGTAGGGTCTGCAGTTATTGAAGGTGCACCTTATATTTTGCCTTCATAGTTCCTTAAGCAGATGGAACAAAAAAGAAAATAGTTAAATTTCTGGAAGAAAACCCATATTAGTACCTTAGGGAAGATGAAGATTTTCCTGGCATTTGGATTTAATGGCAATCTAAGGCTCTGGGTAATATTGTAAGCAATATCCTCAACAAGGTACAGGTGATAAATGTGAATGTTTCCCACAGGTGTCTCTTCCGGAATCCCCTTTTGTGAGCCAGAAACAACTATATCTAAGCCAAGTCACAACACAGTGTGAACAACCATGTATGGGTCCAAACAACCTGATCAAATTGTACAGCTTTCTGATGTTCCAGAATGTTCCAAGATTATCAGAAGAATGAGTAGGAAAACCCAGCCTTAAAACCACAACTTTCAACCAGGCTCTTGACTATTAACCAGCAAACCTCTCTCTTTGAGAGAGACTATAAGCAGACCTTTAGTGCTACCGACTGAGGGCATGGCCACATTATTTAAGGATCAGCATATGGACTGAAGGTCAGCATCCAGAACTTGTAAGAAGTTTTTGCCTACGAGTAAATGAAACCCCTACTTAAAATGGCTTGAGCCAAAAGGTAATTTATATTATCTCACATAACCAGAAAACTGGAGGCAGGGAGGGTGGATTCATTGGCCCAACAATGTGTTTAGCTATGGGAGTCTAAGACCTTTAGTGAATTGTCTTTCACTCACTTCACTGCCTCCAACAAGCTGGTGAAAACTAACCAGTGGTGACCTTGTCAGATTACTTACATTTATTATAGCATTGTTCAGTATAAAAATGATCTAACATAGGATTATTCACTCTATCTTGATGAGACATTTCAATTAATATATATCACACACACACACACACACACACACACACACACACACACGGTATTCCTTTTGGGTATAGGTTAAAAGGTCCATGCTATCCAAAGTGTGGTCTACAGACCAGAATTAGTCTGTGGATTGTGACCAGTACTCAGCGAGACAAGTACACAACCTGAGAGCATCTGTGATTAGAAAGTTTTATAGCAATTTGATAGAGTAATTTTATATCTGTTCAATCTAGTAATTAAAAGCATGAGTTTTAGCACTTAAAAATTTTTTCATTTTAGTTGTTTTTTATAAAAGTATCAGTCCACTACAGATCGGGCATTTAAAAACTAATCCTTGGGGCACCTGCGTGTCTTAGTTGGTTGAGCGTCTGGCTTCAGCTCAGGTCATGATCTCATGGTTTGTGGGTTTGAACCCTGCGTTGGGGTCTGTGCTGACAGCTAAGAGCCTAGAGCCTCCTTCTGAGTCTCTCTCTCTCTCTCTCTCTCTCTCTCTCTCTCTCTCTCTGTCTTTCCTCTGCTGGCATTCTGTGTGTCTCTCTCTAAAAATAAATAAACATTTTTAAAAAATAAAATAAAAGCTAATCCTTCCCCATGCGCAGACTGAAAAGCTCTCCTCCAGGCAGGCACCTGCACTAATACGTTAGTGACCATGTAGGTGTTGTTTCCTCTCTACCATACATACCCTCATTCCAGACCGGATCCTGTACAAGGCCTCCTATCAGACCAAAGTCCAGATCCAACCTGCAAGCATTGGAAAAGATGAGAATCAGGATGTACCCTGCAGAGGAAGCTTGCGCCGTCAGCTATGAGGGGTTGGGGTACACTCTGCAAGAGACCCTCTGTGATTGATCCCCTTTGTTGGACTTGGCCCTTCACTCTGATTCTTTTCTCACATAAGAGAAGTCCAGGGGTCACCAGTGCAGGCAGTGGGGCAGTCCATGCAGTCCTTGGGGTCCTTGCAGCTTGCAGCACTCTCCCTCATGGTTTCACACCTCATGGTTTCAATCAACTGCTGAGCTCCAGCTAACACATCTGCATCCCAGGCAGCAGATGAAGGAAGGAAGAGGAACTTCCCAGCAGGCTTTCACTAGGTAGATATAGAGAATACTTTTAACAACCCACTGGTTTTCATGTTCATTGGCATTCATGATTTCTAGGCCAGCCCTTTTCCCCCTGGGCCACTCAGCCATTAGTAGGACACATTTCTTCCCAGGATTATTATGAAGAGGGGTTGAAATGCCCTTCTTTGATCTCCCATTGTATTGGTTCAAATGTTCTTTAATCTTACACCTTTGTGTGTGTGTGTGTGTGTGTGTGTGTGTGTGTGTGTGTGTGTGTGTCTAGGAATAGTTTGTAATCAGAATTAAATGGTCCATAAGCAGGAAATCCCATTGTGATGGGAATGTCCCGAATGGAACCAGATGAGAAACGATGATCCCGTGGACAGTTGGCAGATCTTAAGTTTTGATTGACGATGGTCCATCTAGGCTGCTTACCAGATTCTCTTTGTAAGCTGCACTTGTCTCCCCACCCCCTTCCCAGATCCTGGCACACCCCCAGGTTATCAGAATCTGTGGAAGGTGATTCTCTTACCCTCCTTTCTGCCTCCCACCTCTCAGTCCACCCTGCCAGGAATCACTGTTCTGAAGACAGCTGGATGTGCTTTCTTGTCCCTGGTGGAGTTTCGAAAAACTGAGAGGCTGCCCAACCTCTTGGAGAGGCTGCATGGAGAAGTCAGCATTATTTCAAAAGCCAAAATGAAAAGTTCACCATTAATATGAGTTGTCCTTTCATATCTCTGTAAAGGAAAGGACCCTGTGTTTAAAGACCTGGCATTGCCTCTGGCTCATTAGGTGTCCTTGGGAAGGCGTTTAATCTGAGTCTCAGTTTCCTTATCTATAAAATGAGGCTAAAAACTGCAGGAGAAATGAGATTGTAGACATACTATGTAAACTAAAGGGTTCTCAGCCAAGATGAGGTGGCGTTAAAATCATTGATAAATAGGATGTAGGAAAGAGAGAGATTAATTCTTCTGGGGGGATATGGGAAGGACTTTTGCAGAAGATCCATTTGAACTGGAGCTGCAGAAAGGTTTAAAGACACGCATCTTATTTCCCCAGTGATGGTTGTGATTTTTGTCCCTGTCCTACCTCTCAACTCCCTTTGCCCTCACTCCCGACAGTGACATACCAAGGACCATGAAAATGTTCACATGCTTATTACAGGTTAGTGTCTATAAATCATATTTTAATAAAGTTGGTTTTTTAAAAAAAATGTTCACATCTTTTGACCCAGTAATCCTGCTTTGGGGAAGAGGATTTTAGGAAATAATCCCCAGAGAGAAAGAGCAATATTTACTGCAGATGTGATTCAATAATAGCCAAAAAAAATAGAAACAACTTAAATGCTAACAGTAGGGCAATGGTCAGATCACTTGTGCTCTAATAAATGCAGTGTGTATGAAATAACTATGAAAGGTATGTCCCAACATGGAAAATCAGTATACTATAGTGTTGATTGGAAAAAAGTGAATACGAAATAATGTATATATGCTTTAGCAGCAACACTACATGAAATTCGCATATTGTCTCAGTTTGCTACGTGCTCAGTGGCTGAGAAATGCATACATACTGAAGCACCTATGGCACCTTTCCCTTGAGAAACACCTGAAACTTTCTGTAGAATTGTTTGCATGGCTCCCAAGCCCATGGTCAGGGTGCTGGAGGAAGGGAACAAAAAAGAGAGAAAAATGAGAGAAATGAAGTCAAGGGAGAAAAAGAACAGAGAGGAAAAATACGAAGTAGACTGGGTAGGAATTAAAGAGAAGATCACTGGGCCCAGGGGGACAGGACGACCTTTGCAAAAGGAACTGCTGGCAAGTTAACATAAGGAGTGGAAGGAGGAATATCTGAAATCAGACAGAAAGTTGTAACCCCAGATGGGACTGGGCGTGGCTCATTGTCCTGGCCGGAGCTGTGCTGGCGTGCATTTTGCACATTCCTACATGGCTCAGTTCAAGTGGGTGCAGTTTTCTGTGGTCATCTGGTGTTTCTCCGAGACAAAATTTTGCATAAGCAAATGCAAAATCGCATTATGCTAAAATTGTACCCTAATATATCATTCGTGTTGGAACAGATCTGCAGTTTTGAAACAAGCATTATAGCAGAACTGAGTGTACCTACAGTTCAGTGAGAAGACAATAGAATTTTGTTCTTTGTACTAATACCTTTCCAATGATAACGTCTCATTTTGTCTCACGCTGGAATCATTTTCCTTCTTGGTTCTCTGGTACTAGATTTGTACCATTTTCAGAGGCAGCCGTTGAATTCAGTCTTGGAAGTATTCTGGTAATTTGGTTGATTGCTTCCAGTTTTGATATTGCCTGTTGAACTACTTTCAGGTGCTTACTAACTGTCAAAAGCCCTTGCTGTGGCTAATAAGGCCAAAGGGTCTACGCCTGCTCACCCATCTGACCTTGCTGGTCTTTGAGCAGAGGGACCCGTTCTTGCTGAGGAACTTTACGTCTGCGGTCCCCACATCTGCTCCAAATGGGGCCCCATCCAGACATCTGCCTACACTGCTCGTTTATCCTGTCCACATATGGCTCCCTCACTTCTTCAGGCCTCTGTTCCAAGGGGAATAAGCACTTGAAGAGGACTTCCCTGATCTTCCCAAATAAATTATTCTCACACCCACCCACATCACTCTACTCTCAAGTCTTTTCTTAATTTGTTTTCATTCATTAGCACTTTTACCCATCAACACTTCACACAGTATCTAATTACTTGTTCATTCCTTTGTTTTCATCTCCCCCAACTGGTATATTTTGTTCTCAGGTGTTCATCAGTGTCAGGTACATAGTAAGTGTTCAATAAATAGTAATTGATGAATGCATGATCAGCATAGGTTTATTGAAGGTATAAATATAAATGCTAGGTAAAATTATTCGGGGTCAATTAACCCATCAAAAAAGTCTAGCACCAAATGTGTGCCTTGTCTTCAATACTTGAATGGCTATACCTGGCTGACCCTGGGGGAATGTGGAACAGGCCAATTGTGCCTTTAAGCACCCAGTTTTCCCAGTCTGTTATTTTCCCATCCTCAATTGGATGTCCTTACATCTAGTCTCCTGAAATTCTCTCTGCTTTATGAAAAGATGCTTTTACATAACTCCCAAACTTAGGTGGCCTCTGATTTTAATTGGAAGGAAAACCTTAAGTTAGGCAAACAAAATTAATTAAAATTAAAGCCGGTGGGTGAATCAGGACTTAAAGAAGTCTTTTGTATCCTCTAAAATAATCCCCTGAAGCCAGTTGTCTAATCTATTTTATAGAAAGATAAAATATCTAGAGAACGCTTTATAATGCAACCTTGCCCCAGAAGGTCTGGATTCTAATCGCAGCATCTAAGTAGCCTGTACCATTGGCGTGGATTGTCTACAGAAGTTCTAGTTAAACATAGTCACTTACTTTACCCTGCTAAGCACACTTGATCTCATAAGGATCTTATAAGGAAATGTGTTACAGTTTTTTAAAATTTTGGCAGATCTGATGCCTACCCACCTTGCTAAGTCGTTATTGACTCTCAGCATTAAACATAGAGCCAGAAGCCAAATGGTGACTATTGATCAATCCCATTCCAACAAGGAGATTTTTACAAATATAGTTTTGTAAGTACTTGTATTCTAATTAGCTAAGACAAAGTAATAAGCCATCATGGTCTAACAACCTTCTTGCTGTATGACTGAGTGCAGTCATATAGTGAAGTACATTACAATCAGTCATCACAATTTATGCTGAATTTATTTATTTATGCAAATTTGAATTCTTGCAAAATTTATGCAAATTTTCAAGTTTGGTTACATTGTTTACCACATGGGAACAGGACTGTTTTTTAAGTTTGTTTGTTTGTTTATTTATTTAGACAGAACAGGAGCCAGAGAGGGCCAGAGAGAGACGGAGAGAGAAAATCCCAAGTAGGCTCTGTGCTGTCAGAATGGAGTCCCATGCAGGGCTTGATCTCAGAAACCATGAGATCATGGCCTGAGCCGAAGTCAAGTCAGACACTTAACTGACTGAGCCACTCAGGCACTCTAGGAATAGGACTTTATGAAGATTTATTAACAAAATTAAGAAATAATACCTTTTTTTTGCACTTGACTCAGATTGAATGTTATTTGACAATCTCAGGCAAAGATAATATGATCTATCACAAATCACTATTGCTTTTTAGTTATTTATTGAGTATAGTTGGCACACAATGTTACATTTATTTCAACTTAGTGATTTGACAAGTTTATACATTATGCTCTGTTCACCACGAGTATAGCTACCGTATGTCCCATTAAATCACTATTATAATAGCATTGACTACATTCCTTGTGTCGTGCCTTTTATTCTGATGATTGTTCATTGCGTAACTAGAAGCCAGCATATCCCTCTTCCCTTCACCCATTTTGCCCAACTGCCACTCCTCTTCTCTCTGGCAACCATCAGTTTGTTCTCTGTATTTATAGGTCTGAATCTGCTTTTTCTTTGTTTATCCATTTTTTTTATATTCCACTTATATCTGAAATCACATGGTACTTGTCTTTCTCAGTCAGACCTATTTGAGTTAGCATAATACCTTGTATGCCCACCCATGTTGTCTCAAATGACAAGATCTCATCCAAGATCTCATCCCTTTTCATGACTGCATAATATTCCACTGCACACATGCATATTACATTTTCCTTATCCATTTGTCTATTGATGGATGCTTAGGTTGCTTCCATATCTTGGATATTATCAATAATGCTGCAATAAACATAGGGGTACATATATCTTTTTAAATTAGTGATTTTGTTTTCTTTGGGCAAATACCTAATAGTGGATTTACTGGATCATATGGTAATTCTATTTTTAATTTTTTTGAGGAGTATCCACACTTTTTCCACAGTGGCTGCACCAATTCACATCTCCAACAATGCATGAGAGTTCCTTTTTCTCCATGTCCTTAGCAACACTTGCTATTTCTTGTCATTTTGATATTAGCCTTTCTAGCTGTCATTTTGATATTAGCCTTTCTAACTTTCTAAGGTGATATCTCATTGTGGTTTTATTTGCATTTCCCTTGTGATTAGTGATGTTGAGCATCTTTTCACGTGTCTGTTGGCCATCTGTATGTCTTTGGAAAAATGTCCATTCAGGTTCTCTGCCCATGTTTAATCAGATTATTTGTCTTTTTGGTGTTAAGTTGTATAAGTTCTGTGTGTATTGTGGATATTAACCCCTTATTGGATATGTCATTTGCAAATATCTTTTCTCATTCAATAGGCTGCCTTTTTGTTTTGATGGTGGTTTCTTTTGCTGTACAAAAGCTTTTTATTTTGGTGTAGTCCTGATAGCTTAATTTTGCTTTTGTTTCCCTTGCCTTAGGAGACAGATCTAGAAAAATGTTGCCATGGCTGATGTCAGAAATTACTGCCTGTGTTCTCTTCCAGGATTTTTACAGTTTCAGTTCTCACATTTAGGTAATTAATTTTGAGTGTGTGTGTGTGTGTGTGTGTGTGTGTGTGTGTGTGTGTGGTGTTTAGAAAGTGGTCCTGTTTCATTCTTTTACATATAATTGTCCAGTTTTCCCAGCCCTATTTATTGAAGAAATTGCCTTTGCCCCGTTGTATATTCTTGCCTCCCTTGTCATAGTTTAATTGACCATATAATCATGGGGTTTATTTCTGGGCTTCCTATAGTGTCCCATTGATCTACGTGTCTGTTTTTGTGCCAGCACCAAACTGTTTTTATTACTACAGCTTTGTAGCATATCTTGAAACCCAGTATTGTGATAACTCCAGCTTTGTTCTTCTTTCCCAGGATTTCTCTGGCTACTCAGGGTCTTCTATGGTTCCATACAAGTTTAGGAGTTTTTGTTCTAGTTCTGTGAAAAATGCTGTTAGTATTTTGATAGGAATTGGCATTGAATCTGTAGATTGCTTTGAGTCATGTGGATATTTTAACATTATTCGTTCTTCCAATCCATGAGCATGGGGATATTTTTCCATTTGTTTGTGTCATCTTCAGCTTCTGTCATCAGCATTTTAGGTCTTTTACCCCCGGGTACACTTATCCCTAGGTTTTTTATTCTTTTTGGTGCAGTTGTAAATGGTATTGTTTTTAAATTCCCTTTCTGCTACTCCTTTATTCATGTATAAAAATGCAACAGATTTCTGTATATTTATGTTATATTCTGTGACCTTACTGAATTTATTTATCAGATCTAATAGTTTTTTTGGTGGAATCTTTAGGATTTTCTATATAAAATATCATGTCACATGCAAGTAGTGACAGTTTAACTTCTTTACCAGTACGGATGCCTCCTATTTGTTTTCTTGTGGGACTCCTGCGGCTAAATCAGTATTATTTTCTTTTTTTTTTTAAATTTTTTAAACGTTTTATTTATTTTTGAGACAGGGAGAGACAAAGCATGAACAGGGGAGGGTCAGAGAGAGGGAGACACGGAATCTGAAACAGGCTCCAGGCTCCAAGCTGTCAGCACAGAGCCCGACGCGGGGCTCGAACTCACAGACCGCGAGATCACGACCTGAGCTGAAGTCGGCCGCTTAACCGACTCAGCCACCCAGGCGCCCCTAAATCAGTATTATTTTCTTTTTTTTTTTTTTTTTTTTAATTTTTTTTTTTTCAACGTTTATTTATTTTTGGGACAGAGAGAGACAGAGCATGAATGGGGGAGGGGCAGAGAGAGAGGGAGACACAGAACCGGAAACGGGCTCCAGGCTCCGAGCCATCAGCCCAGAGCCCGACGCGGGGCTCGAACTCACGGACCGCGAGATCGTGACCTGGCTGAAGTCGGACGCTTAACCGACTGCGCCACCCAGGCGCCCCAAATCAGTATTATTTTCAATGAAACATTCATGTAGGCCATCTAAAATGAATATGGGTCACAATATTCTTTCGCAGGAGCAGAGAGTAGAATGGCAGTTGCCAGGGGCTGGAGAGTGGAGAAAATAGGGAAGTGTTGGTCAAAGGGTATAAACTTTCAGTTATGCGATAAATTCTGGGGATATAATGTACAGCATGGTGACTATATGTGAAATGATAGATATGTTAATTACCTTTATTATGGTAATCATTTCACATATTATATGTATATCAAATCATTACATTGTACACCTTAAATGTTTACAATTTTTATTTGTCATTTATGCCTCAATAAAGATTGGAAAAAAGTGATTCACATGTGAAAACTCATTGTTAGAATAATATAATTAAAAGTAGGATCTGAAAAGCCATAAACTTTTTGGGTTGATCTCCTGATAGTTTCCTATAATACTATCTTGGGATGAACATTGTTTTGGAACATGACATAGTTACAAAAATACTCTCACAAAGAATTATCATCCTTTGTTAGGGGATGGTTATTTAATTTATGTTATCTTTATCTGAGATAATAATTGAGATTAAGTTGTTTAAAATAGTGATCATCTTATTCACAAATTAGGTGAATTCCCCTGGAATTGAGACACTAACACATTTATTTCTACATAGCATCTAGTAAATAAAGGAATCTTCTATAACCATATGTGGTCAGTGGCCAAACCTCACGGGAGAGTGAGATTAGAACAGATGTCTTTTTCAGTGAAATAGCCAGTTGAGCTATTTCTCTGCTCATTTGCCTGGACTTTTGTCTGAATAAACCATATAGAAAGTTTAACTTGGTTTCTTATAGATACAGCCTGCTTCCTGAATTTTGTCTTCCTTTTGTCTCATCCAGATGACGGCAGTCAGTGAAAAAGTATGAGTCTCTAAAGTGGCAGGTTTAAAAAAAGATAATAAAAAAAAAACTGGTGTATTATGTCATTGTGGGTTCATCTGCTACTGCAGATATCAAATAGTTCTTAAAAGTACTACTGAGTTTTCAAACTGTTAACTTTTATTAATGTGCACACAGTATTAGTGAGGCTCTGTGGACTCTGGAAAAGAATAGAACACATCAGCCTTTCCCCAAAGAGCTTATATCGGGGGAAAAGACACTCAAGACAACTAGAGAAAAATACCTAATTATTATATACACTTAGGAAATGACCAGGGCACTACATAAAATTAAGTATTCTATGATGAAGATTATGCATCTACATGTATTTAAAACTAGAAATCCTAAAGGAGTGGCTGGCTGGCAGCCAGCCCACATTGTCCTAGTCAGCAGCACAGCGTAGATGTCACATTCCCCAGCACCAGGCAGTGTTCACTGAGTGCAGGGCTATAAATAGGAAACGACAGACAGTTTACAGTACATATGAGACTTACTTGAGCAAGAACATACTGATGAAATAAGTGAACAGAAGCATATGTAAATACAGCATGAACATTATGTATAAACAACAGAGCAGATACACCTTGTGGATGGAAATTGAGGGAGAAACCTCTCCATTTATAGAAAGGCGGGAGGGTATGGCAGAATCTGAGCTTTGGTTTCAGAGACACTGAAATTTGAAAACATTCAAATCCTGGCTTTCCCACTCTGGAACCGGGTGCATTATCTAACTTCTGTAAATCTCATTTCTCCACATCTACTTGAAGCTACTAACTTAGGCAACTAAGTAGCACTGTAGCTAGTATTAATTCTAGTATTAATTCTGCTAAAACTAGTTAACATCCACCATGTTGCTGGTATGTCTGTCTTCCATAGACCGTGAGCTGTGCACAAAAGGGATTGTGTCTTAATGGTCTTGGTACTTGGAACCAGTAAACTGGAGAAGTGCTTTTGCTCCTCTATTAGCCGAGGAAAATTCCGTGAACCAATAGGAGGTTCAGAAGCTGCCTGAGCACCAAAAACGGAGAGAATTCGTGAGAGGGGTGAGAGCATTCCAGGCACAGGCAATAGCTTCAGCGTAGCTCTGAAGCGAAACAGGAGGTGGGTTGGGGGTTTGAAGGAGGAGAGAGTCTGAGGCACAGGCAGGAAAAAGCCAGCTGGGTGTTTTCAGGCTTCATGCTGTGTGCAGGTAAGCACAGAGGAAGAAGAGGAGCCTCCAGACGGAGTTCTTGGCAATTCGAATGGGCAGTGCTGGGGCCTGGAAGCCCAGAGGTGCAGCAGCTGAAGCTAGGGGTGGCATGGAGTAGTCAGGAAGTACTTTTGGGGTTAGGGGAACAGAGGCAGAGAGCACTGCAATTCCCGGAGGGAGTTGAAGGAAAAGCCACTGGATTGCCACAGATTGCAAGCAGCCTTAGTCACTTTAACAACAAGACACACACACACACACACACACACACACACACACACACACACACACACACAGTAATACAATACAGAAG
The DNA here is from genome assembly GCF_007474595.2 of Lynx canadensis. Lineage (NCBI taxonomy): Eukaryota > Metazoa > Chordata > Mammalia > Carnivora > Felidae > Lynx > Lynx canadensis. The sequence goes on along the minus strand of NC_044313.2, from coordinate 74,433,353 downwards.
CTATGTATTGGTTAAGGTTAATATAGTGGTTAAGGTTGTCCTGGAGCTGATCCTGGACCAGCTTGGGTCACCTGAAGCCTTCCAGCCATGTGACCTTAGCAGAATGATTTAAACCTCTCTGAATCTCTGTGCCCCTCTTGAGTAAAATGGGGATGGGTCTCTGTTCCTGAGGGTTACTGCGGTTGCAAAGCCAATTAGTACCTGTAGAAACTTAGTATTTTCTCTGATGGCTAATGAATTTAAAGGAAAAAGATGTCGAGAGTAGAGCAAAGATTTTATGTTCAGAGGGTGGACTTCATTTGCTTTTTATGTTTTCTACTGGTTCGGGACTCATGCTCCTTATATTATGTTGAATTTGCTGTTTATTGGGAGAATTATTTTAAGTTGGGTCCTAGGTCCTTAATTTTAGTTGGCAACAGGCAAGAAAAATGCCCTGTTGACACCTCCAGGTTTTAGCAGGTCTGCCAGCAAATACATACCCAACACCCACTGTCCTGGGTCCTCCCCCCTGACTTCAAAAGGCAGCCTCCGGGCTCAAAACTTTACACCCAATTTTAAGTCCTCTCCCCAACCCCCATATCAAATTCAAAATCAGGTCTCATTCCTTCTTTCATTGTAATGCCTCTTAGATTCAATTCTTCTCAATTTCCACCTTTTCCTTTCTCATCCTCCCCCCCACTCCCTTTTCCCTTTCAACAGTCTTGAATCTCCCATCTCTAGTTTCAACCCAGTGCCAAATTAATGATCAACCCATTCGTCAGGATACCACTTAATCTCCCTTTGTCAAGAACTCTCAATGGTTGTCCTGGGAGTGTTAGAGTGAGTTCACATTTCTAGGTTTGGTATTAAGCCTTCCTCCCAAATTCTCAGCTTCCCTTTTCCAAATTCTCAACTGGGGGATGGCGCCTTGAATCCACTCGCGGCTCCACGTTCCAGAACGTCCCTTCCCCAGCCTCCTGATGAAATTCCATCCCTTCCAGAAGACTTGGTTTGTTCCCACCCCCCAATCCCCCCAGGAAGCTCTCCTTGGGCAATTATTCCGGCTCTACTGCCCTTTATCACTTGGGGACCCCACCCACCTGACACTGAATTATTTTATATACTCGTGGGTTTGTCTCGTGGGTAGGACCCCATGTTTGGCCGAACGTCCACATCACCAGGCAAAGGATCCCGCCCGCACTCAATAACGCCGAAAATCTGGATGGATGTATTCAGGAACATGCTCCTGGTCCAGTCCCTGCTTGCTAATTCCCAGCACCTACCCCCTCCTCTAACTGGGGCGTGACCCGGTGAGTCCGACCTCCGGACGCCCCCGAGCAGCCCTGGGTTGGGCTGTGTTCCCGAATCCAGAGCGTTTCCACGTAGCCCGCCCTCCCACTTAGCCCTGACCCGGGGACAGTGGTGCAAAGTCCCAAGCTCTGCTCTTCGGAGGCAACCGGGCTGGTTTCGGGAACCTAGGGCCACCAGCGCCCAAGACCCCCGCAGGGGTCGAGGGTGACGCTGCCGGAACCGCCGGGGGGTTTCGGTGTCGCCCCTCGCCCACGCCCTCCCCCTCGCGGCCATTGGGCAGCCTCCGCGGCGCGCCCTGTGGACGGGGCGGGGCCCTCTCCCTCTTCCCTGTTCCCCTCCCCTATTTCCAGGGGTGGGATCGCCGGGAGGCAGGCGGGAGGCGTGGAGGGGCTGCGGAGGGGCGTCCGGTTACGTCTCCGCCTTCCTCGGCCGTGTCCGCCGAGCCGCTAGGTTTGCGGGACCGCAGTTCGGCAACATGCTGGCCGCGATCCGCCGGAGCGGGGCTGCGTGGACGCGGGCGCTGCTGCTGCAGCTGCTCCTGGCGGGGCCCGGGGGCTGCCTGAGCCGCCAGGAGCTCTTTCCGTTCGGCCCGGGACACGGGGACCTGGAGCTGGAGGCTGGGGATGACCAAGTCTCCCCAGCCCTGGAGCTGAGGCGGGCTCTCCGCTTCTTCGACAAATCCGACATCAACTCGGTCTACGTGAGTGCGACCCGGGACAGGCGGTGGGGGCCGTCGGGGAGGAGGGCGTGGGGGCCGAGCCGGGGTCGGAAGGAAGGCCGAGGCTGGCAGGGTCGCCCGCGGGGCCGGACGGACGTGGGCGTCGTGGGCGGGGACCCGGACCCGCTGGGCGCGGGGGCGCGGGGGCGCGGGGCGCGGCGCTGGGTCTCCTGGCCACCCGCCCCCGCCAGGCCCGCCGACGTCTCCGCGCCGCCTGGCCACTGTCGCCAGAGGAGCACGCGGGTCTGGGGGGCTCGTCCCGTCTGCATGGCCCGGCGCGCGCCCTCCCGACCCCGGGACCCCGGGACCCCGGGACCCCGGGCGGTGTTTCCTCTCCGGCGGCTGTGGGCGGCATCGCCGCCGGGAAGTCGGTCCGCGTCTCGCTATTGTCCTGTTCCCTTGGGGACGGGACCCGGTCCGGCGGGACTCGGGCAAAGGCGAGAGCTGGGTCGCAGGCGGCGCGCGGGCCCTGGGACTTCCGTAGGTGCCGGGTCAGGAAAAGACCGCCAAACCCGGCCTCTGCCCCGGGAATTTAGCCGACAGCCTGCATGTGTTGAGTGTGGACTCCGGATATGTCTTGGCAATGTTTCTGCTCTCCAGTTGAGCTCGTTTCAGTCCAGAGTTTAGCGCTGGGAAAGCAGGGCGACCCGATGATCCAATTTCCTGTGGCAGAGCACTGTCACCATGGGGGGCCCCAAAGGGGGAGCGGGCCCAGGTGGCCTTTAGTTCTCTGGAGCCTTCTCAGAACTGGCCGGGCCCGGGGACGCTGTCAACTTGGTAAAGTCCTTCCGTGCCGCCGCCTTCCCCAGCCGCGCACCATGTGGATTTCATATAAAGCTGTGCGCATTCCACAAGTGGGGGGAACAGCGCAAACAGCGGCGGGAGCCTGTCCTGCCCTTGAAATGGCTGTGCTCGTCGCCTGGCCGGGGCAGACCGTGCCTTGGACAACACCCACGTGGAGCTTGTCGGCTTTGCCTAAAAAGAAGGAGCCTTTCAAGTCTCCACCCACACAGAGAGCTGCCCTTGTGGGCTGACCTCCGTGGGCCGTCTGGTGAGGCCTGTCGGACCCCTTCTTAGAATAAGATTTTTTAATTACATAGAGTAACATCCGCAGGATTGCCAAGGAAATCAATTGTGTTCGAATACAGATACAAATATTAGAAATTGTATGAAGTAACGTGTGTATTTTTAGCCATTTTAAATATAAGGTGTAAGAGTGGTGGGGGGAGGGTCAGGTAATTACTGAACTTTCAAGATCATGAGGACTGTGAACAGTGTTTGAAGACATCTACAATGACTAAAACGTGAAATGGGAATATCAGTGACCCCTATTGGTGGCAAGGTCATTAATGATTTGTTGCCTGCATTCATAATGGAAGGAAATGCTAAAATATCGCTTAGGAGTTATTGAAAATAAAAATAAAATTTCTCTTTTTCCCTTCTTAACAGACACACCGAATTCTATTCATGAGCCCCAAGTTCAGAACCCCTGTGTTACATTTGAGACCTCCTGCCCCCCTTCACTTGTGGCATCAGACTAACCACATTACATTCTAAAGACCTAGAAAATCTATTGCTGAAAAAACGATTCCTGTCAAGCCATACCCTCCAGGTCTATTTGGGTTTACTCTGCATTTCAGGGAGAAAGAATCCCGGAGCTCGCTTGGTTGTAGCTGCACCGCCCCCCCCCCCGCCCCTCCCCCAAGGGTTCCCCGGAAGCTGACTGTGAAATGGAGATTAGCCAGCAGGTTATTTCTTGGGGGAGGGCTCCTCATTTCCACACTTATGGAGGCAGGGAGGTGAAGAACTGAGCAGAGGCTGAGCCGCCAGCAAAGGTCTCAGCCAGCTCCCTGGGAGCTCTGGAGGTGGGGTGTCTCGAGCTGTCTCCAGTGTGCCTGAGAGGGCTCGGTCTCTGTGCCCTTGCAGCCATCAGTCACGGGTAAGGGCTGCCTTGGAAGGAAGCGTGATCCTGGGCCAAGCAGTTTTTCAATGGAGGCAATCCTCAAAGAGGGCCCACGTTGGAGGGCTGCGTTCCCAGGACTCGAGGGGCATCTACTGTGTGATGGCCCTGAGTAAAAGGTGGATGGACAGGGATGTGTGTCTGAGCTAGAGGGTCTGCACGGTCCTGGGCACTTGGCTAGGAATATGAACATTCACTGAGAAGGAAAAGTATTGGGTGAGAATAACTACATGTGTCAGAGGACCTGCTAGTTTTACATTATTTAATCCTCAAAACAGCTCTCCCTTCTTTTCAGATGAAGAAATAATAATAAACACTGGTCCCAGAATTCCAAAATCCTACCAGATGTTTCCACCCAAATGCCCATCTGTCACTTCAGATTCCACGTGGCAAAGTGAAAATCACTCACCTCCCTCCTCCCCTCGGATACTTTCACTACTTGCTTTTCCTTGTTCATAGTACCTTATGCGGGTTCTTCACTGTTTTGAGGCTGCCTTACCCCTTCTTTTTATTCATTTATTCCACAGATACCTTCCAAGTGCCTACTATGTACCAGGCACTATTTAGGGCACTCAAAATACAAGTGAACAAAGCAATCCTATCTTCAGGGAGTTTACATTCTAGCAGGGGAGTGGGACCAAGAAAACAAACAGCAAACATAGTAAGTAAATTATATATCAGGAGGTGATATACTACCTAATGTAAAGGGTCTGGGATGGAGTAGGTATATGAATCAGGAATTTAGAAGAGAAGCCTAGGCTTTAGGTATAAATTGGGAATCATTGGCGCATAGATGGTATTTAAAACAGAACTAAAGTGACCCCTGCAGGGGAATATATGCAAATAGAGAAGAGGTCCAAGGGAGCCTCCATTGGTCAGGGAAAAGAGGAGGAGTCAGCAGTGGAGACTGACAGGATGTGGCCAGTGAGTTGAGAGGAAATGAAAAGGAAGTGGAGTCCTGGAAGCCAAATGAGGAAAGTGTCTCAAGGAGGTGGGAGTGAACCACCAAGGTTAAATGGGCACGAAAGGTGAGGACTGAAGAGTTGCCCACTGGCTTGAGTAACACGGTGATCAGTTCCCCATTTCACCTTCACAGAAGGCCCTTGCTTTTGTATCTTTCTTGTCCTGTTGCAGTGACACTTTCCAACAGTGTTGTTTCTTTCTTTTCTTTCTTTTTTTTTTTTGAGAGAGAGAAGGGGCTTGGGAGCGCTTGTGCACTCAAGTGAGGGAGGGGCAGAGAGAGAGAGGGAGAGAATCCCAAGCAGGCTTCATGCTGTCAGCCAGAGCCCTACGAGGAGCTCAACCTCACCAGTTGTGAGATCAGGACCTGAGCTAAAGTCAAGAGTCGGAAACTCAACCAACTGAGTCACCCAGGTGCCCTTATGTTCAATTTCTTTAGTGCCCTCCCTCCATTCTGACTTCAGAGGACCCTGGACTCCTTGACCTGGATTCAGGGCCTCATCCTACCATTTCTAGCTTCATTTCCAGCTTTGCCTTAACACTTCTAAGACAGTAGAATATGTCTCACGTTGGCCCTTTACTCATTCTTTCATTCTTCCACTTTATCCATCTCTTAACCTCTCAGATTCTCTCCCATTCTCTAGGCCCTTCCTCCTTCCTAACTGACCGGTACTTGTAGACTGCATGCACCCCTCAGTCCTTAGAACTCTTCTGTAACTCCAATATTGTCTGGTTTGGAGCTTAGTATATTGATAAATGTTTACATAACTTAATCTGTTCAACGGGAGTATCAGTAGGTAATGTGGAAAGAGTGGGGTCTCTGGAGCCCAATACGTGTGGGCTTGAATCTCTGTTCTACCACTTACTTATTGTGGACCCTGGGTAAGTTATCCAACCTCTGAAAGCCTTATTTTGTTCATCTGCAAAACGGAAACATCATTGCCTTTCTCATGGAGTTGTGAACATTCACTGAATTAATGTATTTAGACAGCTTATCATGTAGTAATGTGCTCTAAAACTGCGGGCTTTCTTCTTCATTGACAGCAGAGATTGTGTCTTTTTTTTTTTTTTTAATTTTTTTTTTTTTTTAACATTTATTTATTTTTGAGACAGAGAGAGAGAGAGCATGAACAGGGGAGGGTCAGAGAAAGAGGGAGATGCAGGATCTGAAACAGGCTCCAGGCTCTGAGCTGTCAGCACAGAGCCCGACATGGGGCTCAAACCCACGGACTGCGAGATCATGACCTGAGCCGAAGTCAGACGCTTAACCGACTGAGCCACCCAGGCGCCCCAGAGATTGTGTCTTTTTTGGAAAAGCCCCAAACCTTTATTCTACACTTTATTCTGTAGTACTTTGGTGCTATACAGTTGATGTGACTTTTGAGAAAAGATGTCTCATATGTAACAAGCTGATGCTAGCTTTATCAAAGGCATCTACAAAAATATGCCCCTGTGCTTTTACACATAACCAATCATCAAATCTGTCAAGGTGAAAACTCCCTGGTATTTCTTAATGCGTCGGGAAATACAGCAAGGCAGGAGAAAGCATTCCATCCAAATAGTATTTAAGCTTTCTGGCCATACACAGCTTTCTTAGAGTAATTGAAGTGCAACTTATCTATGTAAACACACAACACATTTCAGAAGCAAGTGAAATTAACAGAAGCACCTGTTCTTTAAATTACTCTTGATCAGGAGCCAGGCTGTGATAGCTCATCCTGTTCCCTGGGAAGCAACCTACCTATCTGCAGAACCTATCTGACCTTGTGGTGGTTGTCTATGTGGACATTAAGGCCAGCTTCATGGGTCATTTCTTGCAGCCGCATATGGACTTGGTTTTGCAGTATTGTTAGGGTAGTGGTGCTACTCCTGTGCCTACCATTTGCTGCATAGAAACATCCAGCATTGCACATTGGTGTTGGCGTTGGTCCATCAGGGCGGGAATCTTGTCAAGGTTCATACCCCTCAGTTAGCATCCACTTAACCAGATGGCCATGGCCTCCGTTCTCTTGCCCATTGTTCCTGCAGTTTGAACGCTTGCACCCACCGCATTAACCTTAGCACTCCTGCTCGAGAAATTAATTGCTTGGTTCTTTTGGCGGATTTCATTTTCAGTGTGTGTTCTCAAAACATTTGTGCTGCTCTTCTGAATGGGTTTTTTTTTTTTTTTACTCTCAGCTTTTTCAGCCTTTCCTTTTTTTTTTTTTAGTTTATTTTGAGAGAGAGAGAGAGAGAGAGAGAGAGCGCGTGCAGGCACACGCAGGGAGAGGAGAAGGGGGAGGGGCAGAGAGAGAGAATCCCAAGGAGGCTCCACACTGTCAGTGCAGAGCCCAACATAGGGCTCGGCCTCATGAAACCGGAGATCATGACCTGAGCCAAAACCAAGAGTCAGATGCTTAACTGACTGAGCCACCCAGGCATCCCTCAGCCTCTCCTTCTTAATCGTGTTTGACATTTCTTTTAAGCTCTTTCACAGAAAACTTCAAGTTAAATAGGTGTTTCTCCATGTTCAGCATAGTCCCATGACTTTCCTTGGAGGTGGCAGCCCAGAGCCGTGGCCCCAGTTTGCTAGGAGGGCATTCAGGGTCCCTCCTAGTCGAGAGGTGGCCTGCCCCGCTCCCAGAGATCAGGTCCTATTCCCGTTGCTGTTACCCATAGAAGGGACATGCTTACTGGCACATGGGAAGTTTATGAATCTGTTGGTTGAGCCCAGGGCCAGCGCCTATGGTCTACAGGTTATTTGCAGCACAAGGGCCATGACCAAGGGGGCAGTGAGAGCTGGAGCCCATCCCACAGGCAACTGACCAAGCCCTAAACCTCAGCCTGGGACTGGGGCCACTCAGGAAAGGACACCTGCATTTGATTTGCCCAAAGGTGCCCCATGGTCTAGCAGAGGCCCTGGTTGAATAATAGAATACTTATAAGATTATTAATTTCTAGTTGGGACTAAAATGAAACTGAGTCATTATGGTGATCAACTTTTTTTTTTTTTTTTTTAAGATTTTATTTTTAAGTAATCTCTACACCCAATTTGGGGCTTGAACCCATGACCCTGAGATCAAGTGTCACATGCTCTACCGACTGAGCCAGCCAGGTACCCCTGTTGATCAACTTATAGCTGAGGTCAAATCACTTCATTTCTCACCCTCATGTTGTTTCTGGTCTTGTTTTTTCTAAAATGAAGAGATTTGACAAGATTATCTCTCAGCTCCGTTTTATCTTAGATTTTTAATATTCTTTGAGTGACCAAGGGTTGAATATGTGCATTTCTATTTCAAGACAGTGGATATTTTTTCTCATAAAATTCAGTGCAATGTGAAGATAATGCCATCCATTCACTCAGCAAACAGTTTATTGCCTAATATGCCAGGCATGGTGCTAGGCTTCAGAGATACAGATTGAAACAAGATCAGTTTCTGTTCTCAGCTTATAGTCTGCTGGGGAAGGCAGACATTGAACCAATGATTATACCCATAATTGACCAGTTGCCCCTGTGACAAGTGCTGTGAAAGAGAAGTCCGGATACCGTGATGGCACCTGAGCTAGATGGAGGGGTCAGGAGAACCTTCCCAACCCCGCTGGAACTACAGGATGAGTAGAGGCGAGGCCTGTGAAAATGGCAGGTGGGCAGGACTGTGCACGTTACTGTGCATGAGACCATGAGTGTAGAGAAAAGGAGTGTGTAATGTCACAGGAATGAAAGGCACTGTGAGCTAGGGCAGTGGCCGCAGACCCTGGAAAGCTATATCAGACCTTGTCACCCCCAGGTCAGAAACCCTCGAAAGGTTTCCCTCGCTCTCCACGACATCCAGACTTCCCATCACGCTCCCAAAGCTTCCTGTGGCCCTGTCCAGCAGGTGTCTCTGCCCCCATCCCTCACCCTGTTCTCACCGGCCAGGCTCCAGCCACACCAGCTTGCTTTCTCTCCCCACCACAGCCAGCTTGTCATGCTTGGTGCTTGGTTTCCCTCTGCCTGGGACACAAGGCCCCGCTGTTCTGTGGCTACGCCTTCCTGTTGTGCAGCCTCTGCTCACACGCAGACCCCCATTTGTGATTTTTTTTTTTCGGCATGCTGTCTTATTTACATCATGGCATGCATCACCACCTAAAACCAGGTTGTTCGTTTATTAGTTTACCTGTTTGTTGGCTCTCTTTTCCACTAGAGTCTGAGCCCTGTGAAGGCAGGGTCTGGTTTGCCATATTCACCCGCATTTCCCCCATTCACTAGTGGCCTGTGGCACATAGTGGGTGCTCTGTTATGATTGATTGAATGAATGAATGAATGAATGAACCCTAGGCGTTTATCATCAGCTGGACGCCGTTAGACATTTCTAAGCAGAGGAGTTACATGATTTATTTCTAAAAGATTCCCACTTTCTTTAAGGAATAGACAGCATGGGAGAAGAAGAAGCGTGAGGGGGAGAAGCCTATAGATTAAAAGATTAGGTTTAAGAGACATGTGAACCAAATGCCAGGGGGAGCACCTTGTCGTGTCCCGATTGAAACAAAGTGGCCATAAAAGGACATCTTTGAGACATACTGCTCTTCTAGAAGAGATACATATGGAAATATTGACAGGTGAAATAATTTGATGTCTGAGATTTCGTTTAAAAGATTTCAAAAAAAAAATACGCTCATGCGTGGGAGGAATTGCTAAAACGGAAAGTGGAGCATGTTGGTAATTGTGGGAGCTGGTTGATGAGTATATGGATGTTCGTTACGCTGTTCTGTGTGTGTTGACATTTTCCCTTGTAAGTAGTCTGGTTTTTAGAAGTTTTTAAAAAATTACGCTGCCTTCCAGCCAGAGGATTTTGGGGGGCAAGGTGGAGGAGAGAGAGTGAATTTCAGAGCCAGAGAGGCCTGCTGCCAGGGGCCAGAGGAGAGGCGGTGTGTGGATGAGGGTGGTGGGTTCCAGACCCATTTGGAAGGTGGGAACAAGGAGGCCTGCTCCTGTGTTAGCTCACTTGAGACATGCCGCTTTGCAGGGTGGCTCAGGTGCATCATGGGATGAGCTTTGTATCACAGGGGAGGAAACTGCCACGTGCAGCTAAGGGACTCGTCATAGTTCACTCAGTTCATAAGTATGAGCTGGAACTTGAACTTGGATCTTCCGACTCTGAGTTCTGCGGTCTTTATACTACGCCATGTAAGACAGCACGTTCTTCCTTTCCTTTCTGCATTTATTCATTTTGATGAGGGAGCATTATGCGAGCCGAGGGAAGAATACAGGCTGGCCCCCTCCCTCCCCACGTGGAATATGTGTGATATTCCCCAGAGACTCCTGGCTGCCCAAGAACAAAGGAAAGGGGTTTAAGGGCTTACATGGTGATGTGGGAAACTAAGGCAAATGAAAAATTAAATTCTGTTACAGCCTACAGCCCATACACAAGTGCTTGAAACAGGCAGGGTGACCTCCCTCTAGGAGCTCAGCTGCCCTGATGATGACACTTTGCTGGGGCAAAAGGGGATCTTGGCTTAACATTATGCTGACCCCTCGGGATCCTGTGAGTCTGCTTTAACATGTAACAATTCCTTTGGAAACTTCCTTTATCTCAAATCCCCCAAGATGTATGCTGGCAATCATACTCCAAGCTTATGGCCCCTGGTATCCATCTGAAGGGTCTCATGACTGAGGTTTTACTAAATGGCAATAAATGGCGTTTTCCTAACAGCACCTAGCGCCTCAAGTTCCTGGAAACGTCGCTTCCAAAATACCTCAGAGACTTACCTAACCCCCTCCCAACCTGAAGGTATATAATCAGTTACCTGTCAGCTTTTTCTGCCCATGGGTCCTGTCCCCATGCTTTAATACAATCGCCTTTTCGCACCAAAGACGTCTTCAAGAATTCTTTCTTGGGTGTCAGCTGCGAACCCTACCTTCATCCCAAACCCCTTCGATTTGACGGTATCTTATCAGTCCCTGTTCTGTATAGACTTTTGGGCTGGGTTTATGGGGCAGCTGTGATGAGTGGCATCACACATGGTCTCTGCTCTCATGAAGCTCGCTAGGGCATGGCACTACCCACCCCTACGTGACCCCACTCACCACTGATCAGATTACCCGCCACTGCACTACCCATCCCTGCGTGACCCCACTCACCACTGATCAGATTACCTGCCATTGTACTGCACTACCCACCCCTGCGTGACCCCACTCACCACTGATCAGATTACCCACCACTGCACTGCACTACCCACCCCTGTGTGACCTCACTCACCACTGATTAGATTACCTGCCACTGCACTACCCACCCTTGCGTGACCCCACTCACCACTGATCAGATTACCCGCCACTGCACTGCACTACTCACCCCTGCGTGACCCCACTCACCACTGATCAGATTACCCGCCACTGCACTGCACTACTCACCCCGTGTGACTCCACTCACCACTGATTAGATTACCCGCCACTGCACTACCCACCCCTGCGTGACCCCACTCACCACTGATTAGATTACCCGCCACTGCACTACCCACCCCTGCGTGACCCCACTCACCACTGATCAGATTACCCGCCACTGCACTGCACTACTCACCCCTGCGTGACCCCACTCACCACTGATCAGATTACCCGCCACTGCACTGCACTACTCACCCCGTGTGACTCCACTCACCACTGATTAGATTACCCGCCACTGCACTACCCACCCCTGCGTGACCCCACTCACCACTGATTAGATTACCCGCCACTGCACTACCCACCCCTGCGTGACCCCACTCACCACTGATCAGATTACCCGCCACTGCACTGCACTACTCACCCCTGCGTGACCCCACTCACCACTGATTAGATTACCCGCCACTGCACTACCCACCCCTGCGTGACCCCACTCACCACTGATCAGATTACCCGCCACTGCACTGCACTACTCACCCCTGCGTGACCCCACTCACCACTGATTAGATTACCCGCCACTGCACTACCCACCCCTGCGTGACCCCACTCACCACTGATTAGATTACCCGCCACTGCACTACCCACCCCTGCGTGACCCCACTCACCACTGATCAGATTACCCGCCACTGCACTGCACTACTCACCCCTGCGTGACCCCACTCACCACTGATTAGATTACCCGCCACTGCACTACCCACCCCTGCGTGACCCCACTCACCACTGATCAGATTACCCTCCACTGCCTGCACTACTCGCCCCTGCGTGACCCCACTCACCACTGATTAGATTACCTGCCACTGCACTACCCACCCCTGCGTGACCCCACTCACCACTGATCAGATTACCCGCCACTGCCTGCACTTCTCGCCCCTGTGTGACCCCACTCACACTGATCAGATTACCCGCCAGTGCACTGCACTACCCACCCCTGCGTGACCCCACTCACCACTGCATTACTTGTAAGAAAAGTTGGTTCTTAGCCCCTAGAGAGCAAGTCTCTAAACTGCTTTTGTCCTCAGGTAAATTTTTTTCTTTTATTTAATTTTTAATTATAAATGTTTCAAACACACACATAAAAGGGAGAAAATATCATGAGCACCCATAGGCACATTACCTAAATGTAACAGTTGTGAGCCGTTTTCCCTATTTATTTCGTTAATTTTCCTTTGCTGATGTATCCAAAGTAAATTACAGTCCTTGTGACTTACATCACTATTTTAGTGTCCATTCCTAAAATGAAAAGAGCATTTCCCTATATAGCCAGCCTACTATTATCATACATAACAAAATCAATAATAATTCCCTATTATCCGTTTGTATCCAGTCCATATCACAGCTGTCCAATGTTCCCAAAGCTTTCCTTTATAGCTAGACTTACTCAGATGGGTTTAAAGAAAGACAAGCATTACATTTGACTGCATCTCTGTAGTCTGTTTTAATCTTGACCTCCCCCTTTTGAGTCATCAGCCTATTCAACAATCACTGCCTGTTGTCCCGTAGAATGCCCCACCTTCTGCATTTGGCCATTTCTGTGTAATGTAATGTAATGTAATGACCATTTCTATGTATGTTATTCCATCCCTGTATTTTCTGAAAACTGGCAATCTTGAAATAATTCAGGTTAAACATTTTTTTTCTTTAGAAAGCATGTAGAATTTTATTTTAAAATTAATTCTGGAAATAGGAAGACAATGCGAATGGTTAAAAGAAAATTGTAAAAACAGAGAACAGGGAAATCTTCCCACCCTGGCCTCCAGCCCCATACTGCCCTCCCTAGAGACAATCACTATTTATGAGTTGTTGTTTTTTTTTATCTCCTTGCAGAGAGATTCACAAATTACAAACATACGTGTATATACAACTACCCCCTGATTTTATATACCTCCTTGATTTTTTTTAAATACCAGCTTTATTGAGATATAATTCACATACCATAAAATTCACCCCTTTAAAGTATACGATTCAGTGATTTTTAGTATATTCAGGAAATGTGCGACCATCACCACTGTCTAACTATGGAATATTTTGATTTCCCTCAAAACAAACCTCATATCTTTTAGCAGTCACATCCCATCTCCTCCCTGCTCCCCTACATCCCTGATCCTTAGCAACCACTAATCTACTGTCCGTCTCTATGGATTTACCTGTTGTGGACATTTCACACAAGTGGCATCATACTATATGTGATCTTTTGTTACTGGCTTTTTTCACTTGGCATAACATTTTCAGGGTTCCTCCATGTCTCAACATAGATTGGTACTTTATTCTTCCACGACTGAGTAATATTGTTGTTTATTTGTCCACTCATAAGTTAATGGACATCCAGATTGTTTTTCTTTTTTTTTTAACGGTTTATGAATAATACTACTGTAAATGTTTGTGTACAAGTTTGTGTGTGGACATCTGCTTTCAGTTCTCCTGAATCTGTCGTGAGATCTGGAATTGCAAGTGAAGGGGTTCAAAAGAAGTCTCCATAAAGTATGCCACTTGAGCATGTGGGTTATTTTGCGCTGAAAGTGATCAAGACCTAGTGGGCTGAAAACATTTGCACCTCCCTTAACTACCTAATGAATGTCAGTTGGGGGTCTTTCCCAGGATGAGAGTTTTTATCAGAGATAAGTTTTACCTGAGTGACCCATCAATGTGGCAGGGCAAACCTCTGATTATGAAAAATCTGCTCTTATCACCCCGTGAATTGCCCTACTCTTCCATCTCATTCCCTAGCTCAGGATAAACATATATGCCTCATTTTACCTTCCTGTCTTGGAATGCCCCCATGCATGTGGTGTTCCTGTACATTGGAAACTAAATGTGGTTTTCTCCTGTTAATCTGTTTCGTGTCAATTTAATTCTTAGACCAGCCAGAAGAACCTTTAAGGGTGGAGGAAAACTTCTCCCAGCACTAGGTCACGTGGTAACTGTTTAACATTTTGGGGGAACTATCAAACTGTTTTCCAAAGTGGCTGCACCATTTTACGTGCCCACTAGCAATGTATGGAGGGTTCCAGTTTCTCATCTTTTGTCAACACTTCTTATTATCTGACTTTGTGATTCTACCCAACTTAGTGGGTGTCAAGTGGTATCTCACTACGTTTTTGATACGCATTTCCCTAATGGCTAATGATGTGGAGCACCTTTTCATGTGCTCATTGGCCATTTATATATATTCTTTGGAGAAACATTTATCCAAATCCTTTACTCATTTTTTTATTTAGGATATTTGTATTTTTATTATAGAGTAGGCTAAAGATTATTTAACAAGAGTCCTTCATGAATGAAGTTGTGACATACTGTATAACATCAGGAGGCAAGTGATAATGTGGTTATTGCTGTACTATCTGCTACTGATAAGGAGATGACAGCGAAATCATGTCTGTCAAGTCATGTTTTTTTCCCTTGTGAACAGCAAGCAAGCTATGGGGTGATACTTTGGTCTTATGGAGGGGACCCCTTTCCCACCAACCTTTCAACTAATGCTTAGCATCCATTGATGATCATTGCCTGACTCAGCTATTAAATGAAGGGTTGCCAAGTCGTATTTTAGTTTGTTTTCTGGTTTGCTTGTTTCTTTGTATCATTCTTTCTATATTATTTATTTATTTATGAAAAAAATTTTTTTACTGTTTATTCATTTTTGAGAGAGAGACAGAGAGACAGAGCATGATTGGGGGAGGGGCAGAGAGAGAGAGGGAGACACAGAATCTGAAGCAGGCTCCAGGCTCTGAGCTGTCAGCACAGAGCCCGACGCGGGGCTTGAACTCATGAACTGCGAGATCATGACCTGAGCCGAAGTCAGACATTTAACCGACTGAGCCACCCAGGCTCCCCTTTATTTATTTATTTTGAGAGAGAGAGAGAGAGGAGAGAGAGGAGAGAGAGGAGAGAGAGAGAGAGAGAGGAGAGAGAGGAGAGAGAGGAGAGAGAGAGAGTCCTTAAGCAGGCTCTGCATTCAGTGCAGGCACAGGGCTAGATCTCACAACCCCGAGATCATGACCTGAGCCAAAATCAAGAGTCGGATGCTCAGCTGGCTGAGCCACCCAGGTGCCCCTCTATAATTCTTTGTATACTTACTAGCCAGTACACTTCTTTGTAAAGAGTAGCTTTCCCTCATCAACTGGGGCTTTGAGGTGATATTGACATATGGTCCATTCTGGAAAGGCAGATGGATACTTAATTCTTTCTTTATCATTTCTAATGTTCAAATGAAGGGATTGGTGTTCAAATTAAGGGGTTGGTGTAATCCAAATTAGGGGAGTTTCTGAGGCTCCAGTTGCCACAGGGAAACTTCTGATATTGATCTCTAGGGTGTCAAAGAAGAGCGTGCTTCTCCCCAGTGACTGAGAGTTCAGACCAGCCCTTCTCCCTTCCCTGACTGGCTCCTATTCTGGACTGCTGAGGCACATTTCTACCTCTTTTCTGACAGACACACTAGAAGTGAACATTTAAAGACCCTGACCATTTTTAAATGTTGGAAGGTAATCTCAGGTAGAAATTGCCTGCAGAAGAGATGGGTAACTGATCCAAAGTCTCTCATTAGACATTAACTGGATTAAATTGAAACCACTGGCAAATCTCTTAACTATTACCCCTAGGTTGTCCCTTATTTTTATGTGTGAAGACTTTTATCTTTATTTCTAATTCAAGCCAGAGCCATTTCTCTGGCTCAGTGGGGTTAATGGAAAAGGTCTGCAGTTTGGACTCAAGAGTTTTGTTCTGGCACTTCTAGTGTGTGATCTTAGGCAAGACCTATAAACTGAAACTCATTTTTTCTCACGTGAAGAATGAAGATGATATTAATGCCTGCTTTACTAGATTTAATCAGATAACTGGAATAAAAATGCTTTTTAAGTACCACAGAAGGGGGTAAGGCCATAGATCCCTTTTTTGGCCTCGACTTAAAATCAGTCAACCTCCTCCTTGATTGTATTACGGGCTTGGCTTTTTCCTGGACTTCTTTATCAAGTTTTCCTTTCCTTAGGCCCTTTTAGTTTCTTAGTTTTTTCTAGCTATCCAATCTTTATCCATGAAGCTATCCCATGAAGCTTTGCAACTTCCACTGTGGCTCACAAGTCTTCCCAAGTGGCCAGCAAATACAAGAGAAAGAGCAGAGGTTATGGATGCCAGCAAATGTGAGTTCAAATCTTGGTTCCATCACTTACTGGCTGTATGACATTAAACTAAATTATGTCCCATTTGCTTGTCTTTTTTATGTATGTGAAAAGAAGTATGGTCGTATTAAATTTTTTAAACTGCGGACAGCTGTAGTAAAGGACTCCTGAGTTGGCAGACAGTCTGTGTTTGTTGCCTTTCCATTCTTTACCCCAAATAATTTTACCTTAAATTCCCACTTTCTCCCACCCATGGAGTTTGCTTTTGCAACTGCATGCAATTTCATTGTCTTCTCAGTACAACTGAGTACAACAATTTGCATTTGGAAAACGACCGCATTTGTTTCTTATTTGTGCCTACCCTCCAGTATTCTTTTTTTTTTTTTTTTAATTTTTTTTTTTCAACGTTTATTTATTTTTGGGACAGAGAGAGACAGAGCATGAACGGGGGAGGGGCAGAGAGAGAGGGAGACACAGAATCAGAAGCAGGCTCCAGGCTCTGAGCCATCAGCCCAGAGCCCGACGCGGGGCTCGAACTCACGGACCGCGAGATCGTGACCTGGCTGAAGTCGGATGCTTAACCGACTGCGCCACCCAGGCGCCCCTACCCTCCAGTATTCTTAACCACATCTGTTTTGGAGAGGGCTTTCCCCAACAGTCGTAGGCTGCTTTCTGCCCTGGGGATCACTACTAGGCTCATTTAAGCCTCAAGAGATGGTTGTTTCAGCTTCTTCCCTGTGCATTTGAATGTAAGGAATTTAACATGTTATGTATTGGGTGTCTGCATTTAGACTTTCTCCACTGATTCATGCTGTCTGTCTTCAAAGAGGAACAAACATGAAACAGGAAGTGCTTTTTTAAAGGGGGAATAATCTCCGTTATGGGTTAGTTGCTCTACCTCTTCATAATGTCAGCTGAGTTGAAACAATTGTACGTTAAATGGCTCCAGCTGTTAGCCATGTGGTGCTGGGCATTTCACCCTGGGGTGTTTTGTGATGTAAGAGACTTGTTCTGCGCTGTGCAAATGGATGAAGAGCCTATTGTTTGGTGTGTTCCTTGGAGTGGGTGAATAGATACATTCTTTATTTTTTAGATTTTTATTTATTTTTTTGTTTTTTAAAATAAGCTCTACACCCAACATGGGGATTCAACGCGAGATCCTGAGATCAAGAGTCACACACTCCACTGACAGAGCCAGCCTGGCACCCCTAGATATATCCTTCCTTCCTTCCTCCCTCCCTTCCTCCCTCCCTCCCTCCACACGCCCAGCATGGAGCCCCGTTTGGGGCTTGAACTCAGGATAATTCAGTCAGCCTTTCTCAGGAATACATTCAGTCCATAAGAGTTTTGTGGTGTAATCTGTGGAGGCCACTTTTAGGCAAACAGGCTTGAGCAATGGAATGCAGAAAGGGACACACTGACCACATGGCTGACTACACACAGGCCCTCGGCTCTGATCAAGGGGCTACTAACAATTAGGCACAGTTACCAAAAGAGGGAAAATTCCATCCATCACCATACCGCCTCGCCTTCCCTCCTTAAAAGCAGCCCCCTCCCACTGCCTCCTTACAGACCACCTCTCCTCTGCTGTCCTGCCCACCACTCCCTTGTGTTGGATTCAGTAAACTTCTGTCTCCTTCGTTCTGCCTCAGGGGGATGTTTTCAGGTGGGCTTCTACCTGATCGTCACCCCACACCTGGGGCCCCCATCTGATCAAGAGACACCCCCTTTAGACACCACATAATCTACAGCAAGGAATGTGCTGGTGCCATTGGGAGTCAGGGCACCTGAGTTGGGGCCCCAAGGTAAGAACTGTGTTTGAAGGTAAACTGAGGCATATTAAAAACTTTAAGAGTTTACTTGAACAAAAATCAATTGGCATTGGACCGCATCCATACCTAGCACGTAGAAATGAGCTCTGAGGAGCTGTACAAAATGGAAGACTTTCCTAGCCAGAAGGGAGCAGGAACAAGGAACTTTTATACTAGGCGGAAAATGGATTGGTTATGGCCCAGTCCGTTTCCTTCTACGGGATGGTAGGGGTCTGTCTGGAGGGCAGATGACCTAGCTAGTGCTGATCGGGCAATTCCTGATTGACTGGTTTCTGATTCCATTTTGGGGAGAGCTGAAACCTGTAATTAAGTCAAGTCTTGGTTTGGTGACGTGGAGCTTTGCATAAGCGACTCCACTGGGGCTTGTTGTCTTGTGGGTTTTTTTGTTTTGTTTTGTTTTGTTCTTAACAATTCTCCCCCTTTTTAAAAAGTTTGTTTTGAGAGAGCATGCAAGTTGGGGGAGGGGCAGAGAGAGAGAAAGAGAGAGAGAAGTCCAAGCAGACTCTGTGCTGTCAGCACAGAGCCCGATGTGAGGCTCGAACCCATGAACCATGAGATTATGACCTGGGCTGATATCAAGAGCCAGACGTTTAACTGACTGAGCCACCCAAGCGCCCCACTGGCAATTCTCCCCTTTTGATCAGGCTCTCAGCCTGAGAGATGTGATCAGATTTTAAGGCATTATGCTTCTCCCAGCTCTCGAGTTCGTGCAGGTTTTATTGCCTCATCCTCCGTTTGCCGCGGCCTCCGCGTGGTATTCATAGGTCAGTACGCCTTTCTGCTGCATCTATCTGGGGTATTTGCAGGTCATGACTTTGGGCTCACATTCCTTAAGTCAGTTATTCTCTTTGTTTCTTTTCTGATGATTTAGTCTTAGGAAGATCATCTGCTTGGTGGCTAGTGGCCGTAAACATGCATTTAAAGCTTCTGAGAAAACACAGTGTTTCAGGGAGACTACTATGATTATTATAAGGAGGATAATTCCCAATGTCTAGAGTGCTCTTTGGAGCCATGGCATCCAAGAACCAAACCAGTCAGAATCAAATAAAGTCAAAGAAAGACCCCATTGAAGGAGTCACTTTTTTTCTTTAATATTTATTTATTTTTGAGAGAGAGAGAGAGAGAGACAAAGCGTGAGAGAGAGGGAGACCCAGAATCCGAAGCAGGCTCCAGGCTCTGAGCTGTCAGCACAGAGCCCGACACGGGCTTGAACCCACAGATTGCGAGATCATGACCTGAGCCGAAGTCGGACGCTTGACTGACTGAGCCACCCAGGGTGCTTCAATGGCACCCTGAAGGAGTCACTTTCTTAAGCTAAGTGCAGCAAGTGATGCTGGCCATAGCACACACACCTCCTTGCTCAGCTAAAAGATAATCAAGGGCTGTCCTATTATCGAGAACAATTTTGGGGAGGAAGGATTTGTGTTGGGCAGTTACTGCTTTAGCAGTAGATTCAGAGGTAGGTGCCACGGTTAGGGAGCATCGTCCTTGCATGCATTCATAAACAGAAAAAGCAAATAGTGAAAAGGAAAAAGGAATAAAATCTTCATAGTGGAGGTGAAGATCTTGATCTGTGACCGTGGGAGGGGCCGTCCACCTCGAGATGCTGTCTGCTTCTGGGGAGGAGCCTCCCTTGTCGATGTTAATTTTATAACTCCAGCTGGTGTGCAGTTCCAAACGTCTCGAGGAACCCTTTTTATTTGGGAGATGTGGACTTGAGGTTCAAGTCCCTGAAGGTTGACTGCTCTCTGGGTAGTGAGGAGGACCTGGTATAGTCCCTTACATGGAGGTTCAAGGGCAGTCTTTGTTCTTAGTGATTCCAAATGAGAAGGGTAGGAGAAAATTGGAAATGTCAGTCTGGAGAGTTGTAGCCAGACATTTGAGAAAACTCGAAGAATTGATTTGAGGAACTTGAAGAATCTGGTCCAATTTAGAGGTATATCACAAAAGCTCAAACACAAATGATCGGGAGTAGAATCTGATATCCACAAGGTTACAGGGTGCCAGGGTGGCTCAGTCGGTTAAGCGTCCAACTTTGGTTCAGGTCACGATCTCAATGGTTCGTGAGTTCGAGCCCTGCATCGAGCTCACTGCTGTCAGTACAGAGCCTGCTTCGGATCCTAGGTCTTCCTCTCTCTCTGCCCCTCCCCTGCTCTCTCCCTCTTTCTCTCAAAAATAAATAAAAATTAAAAAAAAAAATTATGATATCCACAAGGTTGTGTTATCAGTTTCTACTGAAATAATCACCCTTATTTCTATCAAAGATAATCATAGTCAGACTAATCTGTTTGTAAAATAAATTGAAAAATTACATTTGACCAGACTATTTGCGTTAAGTGCAGCAAGAATAGTGATTGACTGTATAGGCTCTAAAAATCCACTTTGCTGGAACTTTTCATAAGGAATCTTAGATTGGACTTTTAAAAGCCTCTCCAGACTAAGAAGCCAAGCAGGCCAAAGACTCACCATCAGACTTCACCTGAAATCCCTGTAGATTTGGGTGAATTTCTCTCTTCAAGAGGTCCCCAAGATATCCTGAGATTCCTATGGCTGCTGGGAAGTGACTGTCCTTACCTGGTTAGGCTGCCAGGAACCCTATGAGCAAGACACCAGGCTGGTTTTTCCAAGGTGCTGTTTTTGGCTCTGCAAAGTCAGTTTTAGTTTCTCAAAGCTGTTTGGTCCCATCTGATTCTGTGCACATTCTCAAATCTGACATACCAGTCGAAGCCTTGGTCATATAACCAATGTTTCCCGTTGTGTCCAAGGGAGAACAGATGCTTACTGAACTTATGCAAATATCAATATAGATATGAAAATAACAATACTAAGTTTCCACATTCTGGAGGAACCAGGTAGGGAGAAAAAGTAAATATTTAATGTATACTTACAAAGGTACGGGCACCTGGGTGGTCCAGTTGGTTGAGCATCCAACTTCCGCTCAGATCATGATCTCACAGCTTGTGAGTTCTGAGTTCTGAGCCCCATGTCAGGCTCCCTGCCGTCAGTGGAGGCTGCTTTGGATCCTCTGTCTCCCTCCCTCTGCCCCTCCCTCGCTTGCGCGCGCGCTCTCTCTCTCTCCCCCCCATCTCTCAAAAATAAATTAACATTAAAAAATTATACTTACAAAGGCAAACTTTACAAAATTAAAAAGTAAAAATGCTTTCCTTGAAGCTGAAAAAAACCAAAACGTTAAGGAACCAGCAATGTCTCAAAGACAAATTTGTAAAAAAAATAATAATAATCCTCATTAGTTCATTCAGTCCCATGGTATTAATTCTCGTTCTGCTTTAGTCCAGTTTGTCCATGAGTTCTGGAAATTCGTACCCGGTGCAGTTTTATAATCTTCAGGTTCCCAGAAACGTGTACTCTCGAGTATTTGTTGAGTCCTTTCCCCCAGTCTTTCTGATGATGAGGCACTTTTGCGAAAGCGTCAGAGTAAAATAAACATCCGTAGGTGACAAAAGACATAAAATGACCATGTTTCAACATCTGATGAGAGTTATTATAACAGAATTGTAATTATAATAGAAAATTTGGTTATTTCTGTGACCTACAACGTTTTAAGAGATAACTGGAAATGGGACTGATAATATTACACCAGGACACACCAGATTTTTAGCAATTTCACACAATTTCTAGAGCACGTATATTAGTAACATGCATTTGTGCAATATAACCTAATAAAGTTTAGCATCTTGGCCCCTGGGTGGCTCAGTTGATTGAGCTGAGTGTTCGGCTCAGGTCATGATCTCATGGTTCCTGAGTTTTGAGCCCTGCTGTGCTGACAGCTTAGAGCCTGGAGCCTGTTTTGGATTCTGTGTCTCCCCCTCTCTCTGCCCCTCCCCTGCTTGTGTGCTCACTCTCTCTCTCTCTCTCTCTCTCTCAAAAATAAACATTTAAAAAATTTTTTAAAAATAAATAAAACTCTTATTATTTCTAGTAGTCTTAATTACATATGTTAATTAGAATTCTTAAGTATTAAAATCCTTAATTCCTGGTGAACACTAAGAAGTAAGCAATTGTAGACTGACAAATTTATAAATACATTTTATAATTTCTAGAAGTATATTCTTCCTAATTGTAAATTTTCCAATGTGGCACAGAACATGTTTACTAATACACCCTAAAAATCTTGACTTCCTCTAGAAAAGAAAGCCAAAGGATGATAAATAAGTCTGTGTTCAGTAATTACTGTTTCAGTGTTTTATCTTATTTGGAAACGATCTAGATATTCAGTGAATATCCATCATTTAACTTATCCCAGTATAACTTCAAGGTTTCAAGTTACGAAAAAGATTTTGGAAACTAGTTTTATGTAGACCTATCGTAAAGCATCATTATTGTTGAAAAGTTCATTTATAAACTTTTATCTTACTTGCATGCATTTAACACACTTGTTCTGAACCATTATGTTTAGGTAAACCATGAAAATTTCGCAAGACATGAAACAGGTTAACCATTATCTGAAGTTATTTTTTCTTATTGACAAATTTCTGTAATAGAGAGATCAGTAGTTATTTGACTTTTAGTAAACCTATGTGGAATAAAAGTATTATATATTCAATGTTGATAACTCTAAATGAAACTCTAAAGACAAGCCTGTTTTAATTAAACCAACAAACTTAAACTAGCTGCTATGTACTAAATATTATCCTAGATCACTTGAAAAACCGTTGGGTTAGTTTCATATTTCTGAGAGCATACTTGATTTATAGAATGTGTTTTTGTCTTTAAGCCAATGAAAGAGAGCCCTTTACAACTTCATCGTGGCATTACTATGTGGAAGTAGAAGAAAAATCACACATTTATAATATCCATACGTAAACACATAGACAGATTCCAACAGAGATCTTCTGGCTTTTATTTTAAAATCTTTGCCGTGAGACAGGCAAAACTAACCAGTTTATAGACGAACAGTTGGATCCAAATTTTCTTTCTGGCGGATGGAAAGTTTATCTGCTCAGATGGCAGGTGGCCGAAGCTTTTTAGTAATATTTGTGGAAGAGACTTGAGATTTGTATTTGTCCTTGGCAAGTAACCTTATGGAGGCTGTGGACTAGATTTGGGCCCAGAGAGCTTTTTTAACTGTTTATATTTTTAAAAGCCTCCTCCTCCCCTCTTTTTCCCTTCTGTCTCAGGTGACTGTGAGCCTTGTTTTACTTACCTCCTTGGGGTGTTTACATTTCAAAGAAACGTGGTAACATTTACATCTTCAAGGGACCTTGGGAGAAAGCTAGTTTTCTTCTAGGGGTTTTAGGGTCTATTTGTCTATTATCAGAAGGCTAGGGTAATTACTACTTAAATTGTTCCTTCATTTTCTGAAAAGCAGGAAGGTTCTGATTCCAAAGTTCTGATCTTTTACAACATCTGTAGCCATTCTGAGATGAATAGGGGGGCTTTGGGAGATGGTCGAGATAGGTAGACTTTGAATTGTTTCTAGAGCTGCATTTCTGGTTTTGCAAAGATTTGTAAGATAGGGACAGTTGCTCTTAATTCTGAAAACTGGCTTATAGTCTTAAAGGTATCCAGGGGCCAAACCGCCCATCTAACTACACTGGCTTCAATTTGCTTCTTTTTATAAGGGAGAAGACCTTCAACCAAGATGGAAATCACAAGATTCTTGTGTTCTAGATTTAGAGCTGTTGGTCTTTGGAATATTTTAGTAAATCCTTCCAGGAAAGACTTGAGAATGTGTTTCTTTCCCTCTGGGTTACATGGTTTCATTTTAGTTCAGGTGAGAAGGCCTAAAAAGTGTTCCTCTCATCTCTGAAGACCGGCTTCCAGGCTGGCCCACTTCTGACCATAGAGCTACTTAACAAGATCCTTTCAAATATCTTGTCAGGTTTCAACAGGCACAAACGGTAAATATTCCTGGCAGTATTGAACAATCCCTTGAATACAAGAGGCATCCCCAAAGAGGGTGCGGAGGATACTGCCTGCCCAGGATAACCACCAGCCGCCCCCAAACATAACGGAAAGAATGAAAGACTTAGTTCTCCTGAGAGCTGGCAATGGTTGATAGGACCCTAGCCGCAAATGGAGTGCAACGCACATCTCTGGCCAAATTTGGGGGGCCCCCAACCTGACACAAAGCAAGATAAATAAGAAGGCAGTAGCTGTCCCCAGGAGAGAAAGGATCAACAACCAACGGGTACCCAAAAGTAAATTCTCGAGAGTCACAATTCAAAGACCTCATTGTCACAAATGTCTTTTTGCCTGCCAATCTGAATTTGGAAAGGAAGGGACAGCATGAAATTTTACCTTCCTCTCTCAACCAGGCGCTACGGATAGAGATCTGGGACAGCTGACTTTGGCGAGAATTCTTACCGTTTGCTGGCTTTTGCTAGTTTTCCCAGGATCCCATCTGTAGGCTCTGGAGGGAGTGGGGTGTCCCAGCAGGTCATATCCTGGTCACCAGAAACCATAGAGCAGGAAAAATAATTTTCCCTCTACCTTTTATGGTGAGTGCTTGGCTGAGACCCCTTTTTCTGTAGGATACCTCATAAATGGATAAGCTTATCTAGGTTAAAAGTTCTCCACTGTGGGCCACTGTATTTCAAGATTATCTTTGGTAAGGTCAACCTGTTTGTTCCTCCTTAAAACAAAATTTTATTCCCCCGAGGCCTCATGCTGGACCCAGGCCAGCTTAGATTGGACCCAGATCTGGCAGATATGTTTCTTAGGACTTCTTAAATCTACAGATTCCCCTCACAGCCTTTTTTCTTGAAATGTATTTATTAAAGAAACTGGGTATTTGCCCTTCACCGTGTCCCATACTCTGGATTTTGCTGATCATGTCCCTACAGTATCATTGAACATGTTCTTCTGGGCCCTGTATTTCCTGTAAACTGGTGGTTAGATCTGGAGACTTGTTATCAGTTTATATTTATGCAGACTCTTCTTTTTTTAAACCTCACCCCTTCTTGTTTTTTTTTTTAAGCTTATTTATTTATTTTGAGGTGGGGGAAGGGCAGAGAGAGAGGGAGGGAGAGAGAATCCCAAGCAGGCTCCACACTGCCAGTGCAGAGCCTGACATAGGGCTCAAACCCACGAACCGTGAGAGCATGACCTGAGCCAAAATCAAATGCTAGACGCTTAGCCTACTGAACCACCCAAGGCATCCCAACAGACTCTGTTTTCTTTTTTTATTTTTCTTTTTTTCTTTTTAAAAGTGAAAATTTTTAAAAATGTTTATTTTTGAGACAGAGACAGAGCATGAGTGGGGGAGGGGCAGAGAGAGAGGGAGACACAGAATCCGAAGCAGGCTCCAGGCTCCGAGCGGTCAGCCCAGAGCCCGAGGCGGGGCTCAAATCCGTAGACTGTGAGATCATGACCTGAGCCGAAGTCGGACACTTAACCGACCAAGCCACCCAGGTGCCCCCAGACTCCTTGTTTTAATCATTGGTGTGACGGACCAATGACCAGTGGGAAGGACCTCCGTTAACACATCATGCCGTGATCCTTCATGCGCTCATAGATGGAACTCACACACCTTCGGGCACTATTTCTAGAACAACCTTGGTATTCAGGCCTTATTCTGTATGAATTTCCTCACCCTATTTTCTAGAGGAAGTCAGGAAGGGACGGGGCTAACACATACCAGGCATTGTCGAAGCTTTGCAGCTACAGTAGTGACCAAAGTGGACACTGTCCCGGCTTTCGAGGGGACACACTGCCTCGCGGGGAAAGCAGCCAGAGCTAGCACATGAGTCAATAAGGTCATTACACAGTGTGTTCTGCACTTGGAAGGACACAAACAGGAAGCGGGGACAGA
Organism: Lynx canadensis; assembly: GCF_007474595.2. Taxonomy (NCBI): domain Eukaryota; kingdom Metazoa; phylum Chordata; class Mammalia; order Carnivora; family Felidae; genus Lynx; species Lynx canadensis. The sequence continues at coordinate 74,407,314 of NC_044313.2, read as the reverse complement.
AATGGGGGGCCAGGGAGTGAGGGAAGAGAGGAAAGAAGAGGAGGAGACTATGCTGGCTACCTCTCTTAGAGGCTGTACCTCCCTGAGCTCTGGAGGACGGGAGTGAGCCAGTTATGTGACTGTATGGGGCTGGGGAGACAGTGCTGCTGGTGGCAGGGTTGGACAGCATGCCAGGGACCTTGGAGGTGGGACACATGGGACACGGGCTGGGAAAGGGAAAAGAATCACGGCCGACTCTCCAGTTTCCTGGCTTAAGCAATGGGGCGAATGGCATGGATCTCTCAGTAGTTCCCACTTTGTTCCCTTTGGAGGTTGTAGGGCCTACGTCCGTCCTCCTGGCCTCTTAAGAACCTTCTAGGCGGGGCGCCTGGGTGGCTCAGTCGGTTGGGCGGCCGACTTTGGCTCAGGTCATGATCTCGCGGTCCGTGAGTTCGAGCCCCGCGTCGGGCTCTGTGCTGACAGCTCAGAGCCTGGAGCCTGTTTCAGATTCTGTGTCTCCCTCTCTCTGACCCTCCCCTGTTCATGGTCTGTCTCTCTCTGTCTCAAAAACAAATAAATGTTAAAAAAAATTAAAAAATAGAAAAAAAAGAACCTTCTAGGCCCTTCCCTTTGTGTTCCCTGTGCTTCTGTTGCTTGCTCGACTTTAAGAAGGAGAAAAGGAACCAGACAATGGGAGCATCACACCCTTGAGAGGTTTGTACAGTGAGACTGGCATCCAAATGTAAGAGAATATTATTGTTCAAGTCAGCCATTAATTGGTATGTCTCAAACAAACAAAGAAACACTTACTGGGGAGTTTTTTCTTTTTAAAGCATATTTCTGTTAAGTTTATTTATTTATAGTGAGAGAGAGAGAGAGGGAGAGAGAGAAGGAGAGAGAGAGAATCCCAAGCAGGCAGCACACTGTCAGCATAGAGCTGCCTGCGGGGCTCGAACTCACAAACCGTGAGATCATGACCTGAGTGGAAAGGACAAGTCGGATGCTTCACTGACTGAGCCACCCAGGCGCCCCCAGGAAGAAGTGTAAAGCTAAGAGTCAGACGATACTTCTGGATGTTCTGTCTATGACATTTATACTCTGTTGTCGTCTTTCTTCGTTATCACCAGCAATTGAGCCACATGTACCATTAAAAAATGGCTGAAAAGTAATTGTGCAGGACAGATCCTAATGAGGGTTATGTGGTCTGTGTCCAAAGCATTTGCAGTGTTCTTGATACTTGTCTAAACACTCGATTCCCAAAGCAGTCCTTGTGATAATAGAAACAGCTCCGTGCCCAGATTCTAAATAAGAAAAGACACCGGGAGTGTTTTCAAAATTGTGGGACTGACTTCAATGCCACCGGAAAACAGCTTTTTAAAACTAAGTTGTGTGCATGTGGCCTCCGTGTGATCGCTTCCCACTAGCGGCTGGTAACTGCCAGCTTCTGGAGGCTTTGGGAGAGTGAGCTGTTTCCCACGCCCCCACACACAAGTCCCGCTGGGATGTCCGTGCGGGGAGATGTGTGGATGGGCTGGCGGGACGAGAGGGTGAGAAATGAGCTGGCAACGCTCCTTCCCTGACTCCCTTCTCCGCAGCCTGCCAGCAGCACGCTCTGGAAAATCATCACTGTGCCAGATGGTGCTGGAAATTGTGTCCTCTAAACAGTTAACAGCCCGTGAAGACGGGTGTAAAGGGAGGGCTTTGCAAAGTCCACGCGGAACTCCCAGAACTCTTGTGGCTTTCTCTTCCCGGAGCCCAGATCTGCTCCACCCCTTTGAACCTTTTCACCCAGTTCTCCCGCCTGTTGCAGGGTTTGCTTTTTAGTTCTCTTAAGTGTGTACCCCGCCCCCTTCTCTAGTAGTGAGGTCTGTAGCGAGTGGAGGAGAAGGCTGGAGGAGGGAAGGGGTGGGGGGAAATAAGTGACTTGGAAAACCCAACCTCCCTCCCGCCGAAAGCCGAAATCGACTCCTTAACAATAAAGAGTGCCTTGTTTGCATTCATGTTCTTGTGATCCACAGACTCTTAAAGAGCACACTAAGGTGCCATTTGCAAAATCTCTCCCATTTGATTAGGGCAGTTTTTTAACAGTTGACTTATTTTTGAGAGAGAGAGAGAGAGAGCATGCACACACACACACACACACACACACACACGCATAAGCGGGGGAGGGGCAGAGAGAGGGATGCAGAGAATCCCAAGCAGGCTCTCCACTGTCAGCACAGAGCCCGATGCAGAACTCAGACTACGAACTGCCAGATCATGACCTGAGCCAAAATCAAGGGTTGGACCCTTAACCGACTGAGCCACCCAGGCGCCCCTAGGGCATTCTTATTCACAAATTCTTGGAGTAAAAAGAGCAACCAGAGCGGTGTTCTGTGTCATCATAGGATTGTGCACTAACAAGAAAGAGCAAAGGGGTCAAAGCCTCATTCTTAGCATGGCTTTGCAGGAGACCCAAGCACTCCCACCACCAAGTGCCTTCCATCAAGGGGCTCTTTGTCCCCCTCCCTTTTTTCCCCGAGGAGTGTGGGGGTTAGCTGGATGAGAACACTGAGCTCTTTTTGTAGGGCGTTAAAACTGATTTCAAGGAGGCTGTACACAGTGATTAAAGAGGGCCAACTTTGGAGTCTGGCTCCCTGGGTTCGAATCCCAGTGCTGACACTGGGTACCTTTGGACAAATTGATTTAACTTACCTCATTTTCTCCACCAGAAAAACATGGAAAATAACAGTATCTAGTCTTATGGGGTTCTTCTAAGGATTAAATGTTAATAAGATGTCTGGAACATGGGGGCACCTGGGTGGCTCAGTTGGTTAAGCATCTGCCTGTTGTTTTCAGCCAGGTCATGATCACATGGTCACATCTCGTGAGATCGAGCCCTGCGTCGGGCTCTGCACTGACAGTGAGGAGACTGCTTGGGATTCTCTGTCTCCCTCGCTTTCGGCCCCTGCCCTGCGCATGCTTCTCTGTCTCTCTCTTAATAAATAAATTTAAAAAAAAAAAAAAAAGATGCCTGGAACATGATAAACACTCAAAGTGTTAGCTATTATTTTGACAGATTAAACCAGACATAATGATTAATGTTACCATAATGTCCCATTTAAATGTAATTTTTTTTTTAAGTTTATTTATTTACTTGGAGAGAAAGCCAGCACAAGCAGGGGAGGAGCAGAGAGAAGGAGAGACAGAATCCCAAGCAAGTTCTGTGCCATCAGCACACAGCCCGATGCGGGGCTCGAACTCACCAACTGTGAGATCATGACCTGAGCCGAAACCACGGTCAGACGCTCAACCGACTGTGCCACCCAGGCGCCCCGACGTGTGCTTCTTCTTCTTTTTTTTTTTTAAGAGATACGCTTCCAATTTATTTTATTTATTTATTATTACCTTTTTTAAAGTAAGCTCGACACCCAAAATGGGGCTTGAATGCACGACCCTGAGATCAAGAGTCCCATGTTCTACTGACTGAGCCAGCCAGGTGCCCCCAAATTGACTCGTTACTTATTGTATCGTCATCTGTTTGTGTCAATCCTTCCCCATATCCTTCTGGATCATGGGATCCTTGAAGGCAGAGCCTGGGTACTACCCACAGCACCTGACACAATCCTGGTATGTAACGACTGCTCAGTTTGTTGGGGAACGTGATGAAGGCTTTCACAATGGCTTATGTGTGAGGGGTGCTTTGCGAGAGGCAAAGCACGCGTGCATGGAGAGCCCAAGATTTGAAGTTCAAGACACGTGTCCGAGGTTGGGTGACTGGTCTAGGCCAGAGTCAGGTCCTGTGATTCTCGCCCCTGGAACCTTCCACTGGGTCATCCTGCTGAGGAGGGCAGTCCCGAGTCTTACAGTTCGGGACCCTGCCCTTCTCCAGTTCCGTTGTATTTGACGGACGGGGGGTGCCTGTAGCAGTGTTCCGTGAGTGGCAGTTCAGAGTCCCTGAGGAAGACGGTTTTTTTTCCCTGCATGCCTCGTAACTATGCTTGGTTTTGTACAGGTCACCACAAATGGCATTATTGCCATGAGTGAACCCCCGGCCAAAGAATCCTCCCCTGGGCTCTTCCCACCGACCTTCGGAGTAGTTGCACCTTTCCTGGCGGACTTGGACACGACAGATGGCTTTGGGAAGGTTTATTACCGGGAAGACTTATCCCCCTCTGTCACTCGGCTGGCAGCGGAGTGTGTCCAGAGAGGGTTCCCAGAAATCTCTTTCCAGCCCAGTAGCGCGGTGGTTGTCACTTGGGAATCCGTGGCCCCTTACCAAGGGCCCAGCAAGGACCCCGCCCAGGAAGGCAAGGTAAGCGCTCACCCAGGTTCAAGTGCGAATACTCCACAGGTTAGCTTTGCACACTTCAGTCTTCCTTGAAGGAAGGAAAATACTTGAGTGAGTCGAGAAGCCATCTCTAGATCTGAAGTCACTGTTTAGGACACGCCTCTGTTTCTCCTTAGAAAAATAATTTCACTCCGCCATTATTTAATGTTTACAGTATTACAGAGGAGAGAGAACCTTGAAAGGTCCCAAACCACTCCCTTTAAACACAGGAGGTTCCAGGTTGGTGGTTCCCAAAGTGTGTACCATAGAACACCCAGTCCTGCACGAGAGTCCTTGAGAAAAAAGCCCCCCCTGGGCAAATAAATTTGGAGATGCAAAACTTTCTCTCTCTCCTGGTGACTCACTCTGAAAAGTCCTATGATAAAGAAGACCGTGTAATTTTCTTTTTAAGTTTATTTGTTTATTTTGAATGAGAGAGAGCATACGAGCATGCAAGCAGGGGAGGGGCAGAGAGAGAGAGAGAGAGAGGGAGAGAGAGAGAGAATCCCAATCAGGCTCTGCACTGTCAGCACAGAGCCTAGTGTAGGGCTCATTCTCACCAACCGTGAGATTGTGACCTGAGCAGAAACCAAGAGTCAGGTGCTTGACCGACTGAGCCACCCAGGAGCCCCGAAACTGGCTTAATTTTTAAAAAAAATTTAGGAGTCCCCAAACCTTTTGGCCAGATTCTTTTTTCCCCTCCCGAATAAGACCTGTTACATCCCACAGAACACGCTTGGGGAAAGTCTGTCGTGGGCCTGTGTGACACAGTTTACTTTTTGTATCTGTGTGAGTGCCGTCCTTGGAAACTGCTTAAAACCTGCCATTTCTGAAGTGTCTGTCCCTGTCACTTGAGTGATAAATGCCCAACCCCTTGTGCAGAGCCCTTGCCTGCCTCTTGGGCCTAATCTCCCCTTACTTCTCCACACACCCTTTGCAGCACAATTTATACGAAATTGTTAGCAATTCTCTGATCATCCTGCTCCCCACCCCCCCCCTCCAATATCTTGCACTTGCTTTCCTCTCTGCTGGTGACAGCCTCTCCCCGACTCCCACGGCTGGTGTCGAACTTGTACTTGAGCTTCCCAACTTGCACAGCCTTGTCTGCTCCCTCCCTCCCAGCGTCGGGCATTTCTTTCTGTGGCTGCAATAGCACTTGGATACAACTCCCTTAAAGAATCTGCCCCCCGTTGTTTTTTAAGAGTTTATTTTTAAGTAATCTCTACACCCAACATGGGGTTCGAACTCCCAACCCCAAGATCATGAGTCACATGCTCTACTGACTCAGCCAGCCAGGCACCCCTGTCCCCTAGTTTTGCAATGTTTTCTTCACATGTCAGTCTTCCCATCTGGACCAGAAATTTTCAAGCACAGGGACCATGTATTTATAGGAAAGATAACCAGTATTTAAGGAATATCATCTCTGTGCCTGGCCCTTCATATTTCACACAGATCTCCTGTCATTTCTGCGAAGTAAATGGTTTTCTCTCCATCTGGCAGATTCAGAAATCCAGACTTAGAGAATTTAAGTAACAGGCCCAAAGTCACACAACCCATGATGAGTCAGGCAAGGATTTCGATCCACATCTGTTTTCTCCCAGAGCTCACGATTCTTCTTACTGTGTGTTGCTTGGGCTCAACAGATGTATGCTAAATGCTGTTGAGCGTGATGTTTGAATAAATTTCATAGTAATGGAAACAAATTCTATGGATAAGAATTTGCTAGCTTACATAAGATTTAGGTCTAGAGGTAACGTCTCTGTAATTTTTGGCTAACCTTCATGCAGAAAGTATTCGTTCATTAATTGGAAAATTTCATGTTGACAAAGGCTCAGAAATATTTAAGTGGAGCCATCCCGGAATACTTGGTTTTTGCTACAAAAATACTTCTAGAATAAGGTGAGGATACTGCCATCTCTGGATGTTCTCTGGGTAGCCTGGGAAATAGAACAATTTAAGATCCATCGATATTTTCCTGAGTAACTCAACCTCAACTCGTCTTCACAGAGAAACACATTCCAGGCTGTTCTGGCCTCCTCCGATTCCAGCTCCTACGCCATTTTCCTTTATCCTGAAGACGGTCTGCAGTTCGACACGACATTTTCAAAGAAGGATGAGACCCAAGTTCCCGCTGTGGTTGCATTCAGTCAAGGCGTACAAGGATTTATATGGAAGAGCGACGGAGCTTATAACATATTTGCCAACGACAGAGAATCAATTGGAAATTTGGCCAAGTACGCTTTCTTTGTTCTTCAGTCGATTATCCCCTTCATGATCATTTCATTATTAAGATGATCATTTTGTTATTTTACTAAGGATGATATATGATATAATGGGCACTATGGAACATTACCTAAAAGTGTTCCTACAGATATAAATTTTGTATGTAGTTTTTTATATTATGTAGTGTTTTTTTTCCTGATGAACTAAAAGTAATACACTCTTAGGATGAGCAGGCTTCCTATTTTTTAGATCTCATGCTCATTTGAAACTGTTTCTACTATCTCTTCTGCAAGTATAAAGTTAGAAATAAAAGCTATTCAAACCCTATCTCCTGCTATGAACCCAGGGCTGAGAAAAACCTTCTCCCGCCACACGGACTAGAGGAGAAATTCTCACAACAGAAATAGTGCTCTCTTGGGCTATTTCGTAGAATTTGGCGGAAGCAGGGAAAGCTCAGACTACTTTTTCTGAAACTAAAATCTTTCCTCTCCCAGTATACTTTAAAAAATGAAGAAAGAACACCCTCCCTCAACATCATATTGTCAAATTGACTCTAAAACTCCCCTGCCCTTGACTTAATGGCCTGCTTAGCAACTGGCTTTATATGGGTGAGGAAAGCCCTCATTTATACTTCTTGCCTATTTCCATGGTGTAAATTCTCCTTTATTGGCCGCTTTCCGGCTACCCACTTCGTGTTGCTCAACCATGGAGCTCAGAAGAGAACCATTCTCAGCACGCAGATGCAATAGATTTCAATAACTTCCAGAACATGTAGGCGATCGTAAAATAAATCAACGTGATGAGTTTCAAGTATTTGTTGCCTTTGTTTTTTTAATGTAATTTATTTAATTATAAGTTTACGTAATTTAATTGCTTACAATGGCTGTGTTTAATAACTGTCTTGCAAAATTGCTAACATTTAACAACTGGTTCTCATGAGCTGGTGCTAGCAAGGTCCTGTATACCCTTGCCTTTCCTGGAAGTCCCCGGCAGACAGATTGAATACACATCTTATTTCTGCAGGGCTTTCTGGATCCTCAACCCCCGTCCCACCCCAGCATCTTGCTCAGTGTTCCCCACCGAGGAATGTCTGTCCCCTCCTTCCGCTGCAGAAGCTGGTCATTTTGCGTAGTTTCTGATAGGAGCACTTCCAATCACAGACACATAAGAACAGTAAACGTGGTGCCGAGAGGAGAGATTAGGGTTATTCTGCTGTGTTTTTTAATTATAAAAGGCCTTTAGATTCTGAATCTCATTTGCATCTCACCGTACCTTTGGAACATAAAAAGGTGAACTGAGGCCTGTCCAAGATTCCATGGCTGATAGGCTTGGGATTTCTGATCATCCAAGTCTGTACTGTTTTCACTCATAACACTTCTGACACCAAATAGGTGGGATTCCCCCCCACCCCCATACCAAGCAATACTCTAACTCTCTGGACATCCACTTGGTGTCCTACAATTCAGTTCAGTTCTGACACTAACAGCCCAGGGTGAGCACGGACCCCACTGGTTAAGGGCTCAGTCCTGCAAGAGCGGCCCCACTGCAGATGCCAGCCACACTTTCCAGGTTGCCACTTGTACTTCTGATCAACCAGCTCTATAAATTGGGGGTTTCTGTGAACCCCCCCCCACACCCCCCCCCCCCCCGCTCAGGTTGGATAATTTGCTAGAATGGCTCAGACTCAGAGAAGCACCTTTCTTACTATCACCAGTTCATTTTATGTTCTTTTTTAACGTTTATTTATTTATTTCAAGAGAGAGAGGGAGTGAGAGTGTGGTAGGGGCAGAGAGAGGGGGAGAGAGAGAGAGAGAGAGAGAGAGAGAGAGAGAGAATCCCAAGCAGGCTCTGCACTGTCAGAGCAGAGCCCAATGCAGGGCTCGAACTCATAAACCGTTGAGATCATGATGTGAGCCGAAACTGAGTTGGACACATAACCGACTGAGGCACCCAGGCGCCCCACCAGTTTATTTTATTTTATTTTATTTTTTTTTTTTTTTTTAATTTTTTTTTTCAACGTTTATTTATTTTTGGGACAGAGAGAGACAGAACATGAACGGGGGAGGGGCAGAGAGAGAGGGAGACACAGAATCAGAAACAGGCTCTGAGCCATCAGCCCAGAGCCTGACGCGGGGCTTGAACTCACGGAGTGCGAGATCGTGACCTGGCTGAAGTCGGACGCTTAACCGACTGCGCCACCCAGGCGCCCCAACCAGTTTATTTTAAAGGATACAAGTCGGGAACAGCCCAGATAGAAGAAATGTATAGGGCAAGGTGTGGGAGGGAGAGGAGGCTTGAACCCTCCATGCTATCCCTGGGCACACCACCCACCAACGCAAAAGCTCTCCCAACCTCATCATTTAGGGTTTTTTTTTTTTACATAAGCATGATGGATAAACTCATCGGCCTTGATGATTAACCCAGTCTCCAACCCCCTCCCCTCTCTGGAAGTCAGGGCTTGGGGCTGAAAGTTCCAACCTTCCAACCTTGCCCTGGTCTTTCTACTGCCCCGCCCCCATCCTGAAGCTCCCCAGGGTTCCAACCACCACTCGTTCATTGGCAGAGAAAAGCCCATCTCATCACTCCAGAGAGTACAAGGATTTTAGGAGCACCGTGGCAGAACGAGAGGTTTCAGGCTGATGCCAGACGCCCAGGGCTCCTTCTGCTTGGTTAGTGGGGGCGGTTTGTGGTTGCTGGCCTGTTTTTAAGAAGCCCATCCTTCTCCTCTAGGAGCAGTAACTCCGGGCAGCAGGGCGTCTGGGTGTTTGAGATCGGGAGCCCGGCCACGGCCAGTGGTGTAGTGCCCTCCGACGTGAGCCTCGGACTGGACGACGGAGCAGAATATGATGATGAAGATTACGACTCGGTGACACATCTGGGCCTAGAGGACATGGGCACGACATCCTTCCCCTATGAGGCTCCGAGAAGCGGAGACCCCAGCATGCACAGCGTGCCCTGGGTCCTCTCCCCGCGCCGCCTGCCCACCGAGAGACCCCCTGGACCTCCCGGACCTCCTACGGAGAGGACCAGATCTTTCCAGCTGCCGGGGGAGAGGTTTCACCAGCAGCACCCACAGGTCATAGACGTGGATGAAGTTGAGGAAACAGGAGTGGGTAAGGCCTTTGAGGTTGCAGCTGGTATGTTCCTGGACACTTGGGCTTCCAGACAGGAGTCCTGCTGGGGGGATGTCAGTTGCATGTCTCACATGGTGGTTTGTGAGGACGTGAGCTGGGGAAGTAGAGGCAGACCCCGTTCTCAGCCGTAGAGCTTCGGTGGATGGGCCTGATGGCTGCAAAGACTCCAAGCCATCTTTTGGGATTAGGGCTGAGGTTACGGGGGACTGCTGAGCGGGTGCTCTTTCAAGTTTCCTCTTACTCGTTTCTGTCGTTTTAAAGAGAAAAGTGCTTTGGAATTATTTTGCAAGTCTGATTTTCTTATTGGTGACTTCTGGGATCAGAAATGTATTCACCCACCTGAAAAAACATTTTCGAAGTTTCTTTGGCTATTTACGCAGTTTATCTTTGACGTTTATTTCCTCTTGGTTTTGGAAGGAGAATGGTTGATTATTTTTCCTCCCTGGTCCTGTCAGCTTCAGAGTTGGTTTGTGAAGATTTAAAAATGCAACACAAACAGAGCCCTCTTTTAAAGATAGTTTTAAAATACAGTCTCTTCTAATCTCTTCTAGTCAACCACATTCTATCAGATTTTTGCTGCATTCTGAGGGAAAACCATTTGGGCTCCAGCGTGCTTTGATTTGTCTTATAAAAGATGTTCAAATTAAACTGTATTTACTCTGTTTCGCTCTTCAGGCTGACGCATAATCCATTAACATTCATATAAATGAGATGGCCCAAGCCTTTAAATGTTGTTTACTGCGACTCTTTCCTGCTTCTACTACGAAGTGTTAAGGTCCCCGGGAAAATCTACTCCGTTTCACATGATTCACTCTGTTTTATTTCTCCTTCTGATTTGTTTCATCCAGGTCCTTATACGTGTTTTGTTCTTTTCGAATATCCCAAAGCATGGACAAGATCTGGTGGGCAGGGGAAGAGTGCTTACTTTTTAGGCACAGAAATGGGGAAATTACCCCTTACTGGCATGATGAGGACATAGGCTCATGTCTCAGGGCTCCCCTATACACGCTGCGCCCTGGATTTCTTGGGGTGATGCTAACAGCTAGCATATGGCACTCTGTGCTTACAGCTGGTTCCAGACTGATTTCCCCGAGACATGTAGGGTGTGTTTACTCGTAGAACTTGTTCCAGACTGATCCCCCCAGACATGTGGGGTGTATTTACTTGTAGGTGTTTAGTCTGGAATCTTATTCTGCTTTTCCCTGTCTAGGTGTCTCTGACATAACATTTGTGAAGCTTTCATCATACCTAGCACCAACAACTTACGGTGGTTTATTACTTGGTACTGGTAAAAGCCTAGACTTGAACCCCAAATGTGTCTAGAACAGATGTTTCCTGTCCCTCCAGTCCCACTGTTTTTATTAGAAAGGTCAGTCTCCTGTAGCCAGCAGTACATTCCCAGTGTTCTTTGAAAAGTCACCCACAGATACACAGGCCATAAGGGACCCACTGGGAGCTGGGCCCACAGCTAGAGCTGAAGTAATTAGTCACGTCTTGTGTGTTCAGCTCAGGGCCCGAATGTTCCCAGCTCCAAACGCCACCCTTATACACACTGGAAATTCCCTTCGGAGGGTGTAGACTAATTAAATCCACCACTAAAGGTTAAACTTTAATCTTCCCTCGTAACAGTCACTTATAAATTGGATCATTATCCCCTCTGAAAGTCCATCCCTCTTGTGCTTTTGAAGTTCATTGCAAATTAATTTGCTCTGGATTATTAAATTTAATGAGCTAGTTCATAGTTCTAATAAAATGAACCTGGGAAGTAGGAATTTGAAATAGAAATTCTTTTTGTTTCTTGGGTCAAAGGCCTTTAGACCAAGGATGACTAAAGAATTACTTCGAATCAGCTTTTGAGTATAAGGGCTTCTGAGTTTCCCCTGGGGAGAAGAAAGAGGCAACAAAGTTTTAAAATATTTTAGGTCATTAAAATGACACATTTTATGAGATAGATCTATATGTGTAATTTTCTTTTACCACAATAAATAACAGTAAAAAAAAAAAAAATTTAGGGGCACCTGAGTGGCTCAGTCGGTTCATCATCTGACTCTTGGTTTCAGATCAGGTCATGATCTCGAGTGTTGTGAGTTCAAGCCCCACATCAGGCTCCTAACTGACAGTGCAGGACTTGCTTGGGATTCTCTCCCCCTCTCTCTCTCTCTCTCTCTCTCTCTCTCTGCCCCTCCCCCACTCACCCTCTGTCTCTCTCGAAAATGAATAAATAAACTTAAAAAAATTTACGGTCTCAGGGGCACCTGAGTGGCTCAGTTGGTTAAGCGTTGGACTTCAGCTCAGGTCATGATCTCACAGCTCATGGGTTCGAGCCCCGCATTGGGCTCCGTGCTGACAGCTCAGAGCCTGGAGCCTGCTTCGGATTCTGTCTCAGTTTCTCTCTGCCTCTCCCCACTCACGCTCTTGTCTCTCCCTCAAATATAAATAAAAATTAAAAAAAACAAAAAACTACGATCTGCCCCAAAATGTCAAGCCCATGTGGCTACATTACCTGGATCCCATATTAAGATTGTATTTGGTGGTAGTAGCCTAATATCGATACAGTGATAATAATGATTGCATGACCCAGTACGTAGGATTATAGCATTTTATAATAATTCACCCTTGCGATGTCTCAAACCCCGTTTAGACCCATTTGCCTTGGTGGTTTGCGTAGTGCAGCCACCATACTATGTAAGAAGCTACAAGTGTGAGCACTGTCCTGGAATCCCCCCAGCAGACGGGAAGGGCTTGGGGGCACACAGTGTCATTAACCCAGTCTGGTCCACCGCCATGCACACGCTAACCGGTGTGCCGTGTTTTCCCTAAACAGTATTCAGCTACAACACGGATTCCCGCCAGACGTGTGCCAACAACAGACACCAGTGCTCTGTGCACGCGGAATGCAGGGACTTCGCCACGGGCTTCTGCTGCAGCTGCGTTGCTGGCTACACTGGGAACGGCCGACAGTGTGTCGCAGAAGGTACCCGGCTTTTGTGTGTTCCATTTGTGCGGGAGGGAGGAGGGAGTGGAGTTTCTGTTTTGGTGCTTGTTTTGAAAGGTTGGCTTTTACCCAGATCTCTAAAGGTGAGTAGTCTTTCTAGTAGGGCAATCATATTTAAGATCTCGTTCCCATTCTTTGTCATCCTCTCCTAAAGGGTATTTCTCGGGGAATGCCCGTTTTTCTAGCACGGTGAGGTCTCTTTCTTTCCTGCGCTGGTTTTTCCTCCGTCTTTGAAATGAGCCCATCTTCACAACGGCCCCTAGTGTTGGACAAAGGCTGAAGTTTTGAAATAACGCGGCCTGGACCTGGCATCGTTAATGCCTCTCGTTTCCCTCACTTTCTTTCCAACCTCCCGTGTGGCGCTGCTCGAAGACCTGACTGGCCTAATGGTTGTTAAGCCCCAGCTGGGCCAACTTGGGTGGCTGTAGACCAGAGTTTGTAGTGGGGAAAAGTCTAGTCCAGTCACCCTTCCCCTTGGGTTGTCCTTCCCCCACGCCTCTAAAATCGCAGCGCGATGATGGCAGAGCATAAGGGGCACGCCAATTAACTCCGGGCTCCAGACCCATGGGGGGTGCTGACTCCAAAATGGATTCAGCTGTGGGCGGACATCAGCTCTGAGCTCTGCACCCAAGAGGACCAGCCAGTCTTGATGTTCTCAGGTGAGAAGAATCTTCTCAGTGAAGGTCTGGGGGGGGGGGGTCAGACAGTGAGGCCTCCAGGAGGTTAGGGCCATAAAATTAAAACCAGCAAAAACCCTACCGTACTGAACATTTGTCCCCTTCAGACACCAACTCACCTCACTTGTCACCGGCCATTTTCCTTGTGTTTCACTGGGAACCTCAACTGCTTTGCAAATTTGATTAAATAAAACTCAGTTGCAGAAATGGTTTCTGTTTTTCACATCCCCAGCCATAGCTGTGGTAAAATCAGTTAATTTGCTAAAAAAATTTTTTTCTTCTGGGTCACAATGAGATAAAGTGAGTTTTGTTAAATACTATCTGAAGCAATGAAAGAAAATTATGTGTACTTTTCATGTTAATTTAGGGGGATGTTTTGAACTTCTGTAAATGTAAATCCCACCCCACCCCCCAGGTATGGTGTGCCTTTGCTTCTTTGTTTTAGGCTTGGCTTTTATACTTCTCTCACCCTGAGACAAGCTTCTAGAATCGACACTGAAAACTTTTTCTTAAAGAGCAGCCTCCTTAGCTCTTTCTGTGCCAAATATCAGAGCTGGAAATGCTGAGCAGTTTGTGCTTGTTTTGCAAGCTCAGATATAACAAACTGTTCAGCTACATATTTTGATATTCTATACACGCCCCATAATAGTTCTGTGGTTTAAATATTTGTTGGATTCTTGCTACTTTGGAAACATTTTTCTGGCTCAAGGTTTGGTGGAAAAAATTTGTTTGGTTTCCTTAACTTGGCTTTCCTGCCTGTTTCTGTAATTGTTTAGGGGATGCATTTTTTTCATATTAGTCGTCCCAACTTAATAGCATTCCCCAGTGCAGTGACACAATTTGTGTGCGTAGTTATTGTGTGTGTATGCTTTGGCTTGTCAGTGACCTTTGGGCATCCCGAACATAGCGAAAGGTCTCCTGAACATGGGCGATGACGGTCAGGTACAAGCCGCTCTGTCTAGTGTGACTCATTAAGAACTTAAATATGTGCAGAAAACTCTGCAGAGACCAAGTGAAGGAGCTGGGTAGGAAAGTCCTGTCCCTATACTCTAGGAAGAGAAACAAGATATGTGCTGTCAATAACTGATAGAATTTAATTCTTTCTTTTTAAATGTTTATTTATTTTGAGATTGGAAGAGAGAGAGAAAGCAAGCCGAGGGACAGAGAGAGAGAGAGAGAGAGATGGAGGGAGAGAATCCCAAGCAGGACCCGTGCTGTCAGCACAGAGCCTGACACGGGGCTCGAACTCACAAACTGTGAGATCATGACCTGAGCCGAATCAAGAGTCAGACGCTCAAACCGACTGAGCCACCCAGGCGCCCCAAGATGTTGGAATATCTAACTTGCTTTATAGGTACAGGTCCTATCAGGCATGTTACTCTTTGTTAAAAGGCTGGCTTCTTTGTTTCTTGCTCAGGTTCCCCGCAGCGAGTTAACGGCAAGGTGAAAGGAAGGATTTTGGTGGGGAACAGCCCGGTGCCCATTGTCTTCGAGAACAACCGACCTCCACTCTTACGTGGTGATGAACCACGGGCGCTCGTACACAGCCATCAGCACCATTCCCGAGGACCGTCGGCTATTCTCTGCTTCCTCTGGCCCCTGTTGGAGGCATCATTGGATGGATGTTTGCGGTGGAACCAGATGGATTCAAGAATGGGTTCAGCATCACAGGTAATTTATCTCAGACGTTGAAATTAATGGACCACACGATGGTGCCTGGGGCCCTGGGCGGGGGGGGGCTGGGGGGTGAATGCAAAGGGAACTTCCTGTCTGCAAAACTTACTGATGAACATTTTGTGGCTCCAGAAATAAGATTTTGAGGCAAATCATCAATTTTTTCATTACTATGTACTAACTAAAGCTATCTAGAATTGCATTGTGATCAGGGAGTGATTTCATGTGGGGCGGGATTTAGAAGTCTCCAGCAGAGCAAATGATGTCATTTTATACATGCTCACACCCCAAAGTGTGGGGCTCACAGTTTCCCTCATTCTGGTTATCAAGCCTGCCTCCAGATTCCCAACCAATCTGAACTGATAGTTGACGTTTCTTCAGTATCTGCTTGGAGAAAAGGAACCTGTCATTTCTAGCTGGTAAATTAAGCCTGATAAACATAATCCTCCTGCGTCTTAGAAAACCTGACTTTCCTTGAAGCTTCTTAGAGGCTGTGCCAGGGAAAGTTCAGTCTTTATTGGACACAGGGGCATATGGTTGGGAGGAAGGTTTCCGTAGAGTAGTCGTGGTCTCTGCTGAGGCCAGCAGCCCTGTGCGTGCTAGAGGCCCTTTTCTGGAACAGCTTGGGTGCAGGAGACTCTGTTCTTCTTCTCCGGCCACTTCCGGGACCTGAAGCCTGTTGTTCTGGGTCACAGGTACCTAGCCGCTGCCTCCGTTTTCTCCACCACTGCCTCCCCTCGCTGGAGCCTCAGCCGTGGCTTTGTTGTGGAAACACCCCAAAAGCAGGGTCTCTGGGCTTTACAAGGGTAACCATCCAAAAGTGATGGAGTGTAAATACATGCTGAAATGTGGCCATTTTCAGAAAGGAGAGGATATATATTTGGAAAAGGGTGGACCTACCCATAAGATATCTAATGTTTGACCTAATATTTCTTCTCTCTGCCCCTCAGGCATATATATCCTGAGTATTATAACCTCATTCATGTTCTCATGCAGACATGCTCTTTCCTTGGCAGACAGAGTTGAGCTTTGCAGTCAGACCCACAGATGCTACTCCTTCCCTGCACAGCGTTTCGTGCTGGTGTTGCTTTATATGGGGGTTAATTAAAATGGTGATATTTTGAAATTTTTTTTAATGCCTATTTATTTTTGAGAGAGAGACTGATATGGGTGGGGGAGGGGCAGAGAGCGAGGGAGACATAGAATTTGAGGCAGACTCCAGGCTCTGAGCTGTCGGCGCAGAGCCCGATGAGGGGCTCGAACCCACGAACTGGAAGATCATGACCTGAGCCGACGTCGGACACTTGACCGACTGAGCCACTCAGGTGTCCCATCATTCTTTTGACTTTTTAAAAAAAAAAAACATTTAAAAATGTAAGGAGCGTTCTTGGCCCAAGGGCTGCCTGCCAGAGTTAGCCCTGGGGTCATCGTTTGCCAGCACCCCTGCTGTAACGGGAGTGTGCAAATGTGGAAAAGGGAAGAAGCCGGGAGAGGGGGCAGGTATTTTTGTTGCCTGTCTGGGGCTACTGCCCTGCACAGACCAAGGAGGTTTCCTGAGCCAACACCTGTAATAAGTGCTCCTCAGGTGGTTTCCGGTAGTGGCCAGGGTTTGCCCTAAGCCACTCCCCCTTCCTGACCACCATTTAGCTGTTACGCTAATCATCATTGTAACTGGCATCTGGGAACGCTTGATGTTTGGCAAAGCACTTTTTAAAACATTTTTTTAAATGTTTGTTTATTAGAGAGAGAGAGAGTGTGTGTGTATGTGTGTGTGTGTGGTGTGGTGTGTGATGTGTGTGTGGTGTGACAGAGAGAGAGAAAGAGAGAGAATGGGGGAGGGAGAGACGGAAGACAAGAATCCCAAACAGGCTCTGTGCTGTCAGCATGGAGCCCTAGGTGCGGCTGGAGGTGCGGCTCGATCCCTCAAGTCGTTGAGATCGTGACCTGAGCCGAAATCCAGAGTTGGACGCTTGATCGACTGAGCCACCCAGGTGCCTTTGGCAAAGCAGTTTGTAACATCCTTTACCTCTTCTGGTGTCCACAAGGCAGAATGGATCACTCCTTTATCACCAAGAAATGGAGGCTCAGCGGGGTTAGGGGACATGTGCTGGTTTATCCAGTCGGTACCTAGCACTGCTGGTCCTCTGTTCTTCAGCACCATTCCTGAGCCGCCCATCTCAGATGCAGGGGTGGGGCTGGGAAAGGAGTGTCTCTCCAATGCGCATCGCTCAGTTGGGCCGCATGGACATCCCCGCTCTGTCCTCCGTGTCGCTAGCTCCGTTTCTAGCAGTCAGACTAAAGCACCTGTAGAGGAGGTTCTGGCCTCCTTCCCGCGCAACAACTGTGAGCCTAGGGCTGACAGGAGGGGGCTTCCCAGACGGCAAGGTGACGGACTGCCCTTGCTTTCCAGAGGCGAGTTCACCCGCCAGGCCGAGGTGACTTTCGTGGGGCACCCGGGCAAGCTGGTCATCAAGCAAGCGGTTCAGCGGCATCGACGAGCACGGACACCTGACCATCACCACGGAGCTGGAGGGCCGCGTGCCGCAGATCCCCTTCGGCTCCTCGGTGCACATTGAGCCCTACACAGAGCTCTACCACTACTCCCCCGGGGGTGAGCAGCCAGTGCCGTGGGGGAGGGGGGTGGGGCTAGGGGGGTGGGGGGCAGTCCCGGCCTCCGGCCCGCCCACCGCTGCAGCCCCAGCACTGTCTCCTGGGCTTCGGAGCAGGAAATAGATGGGTGCTAGCTTATTAAAATCACCTTTTCCCCTAATTACAGGCATAATACACACTTGTAGAAAATTCGTGCAAAAAGGAAAATAAGCATAATGGTAAAACCATGCATTATTATTAGATTTAAATGCATTTATTTCCTTTCAGCCTTTTCCCCATATATGTGTGTGTGTGTGTGTGTATATACATATGTATATATTTATATATAAATACCCCAACATATATATGTAATATCTCAAACATAGATCTCATAAGTCTCCGGGGAATAATGTACAGCATGGATATTATATCTGTATGTACTGTATGTATATATGTACATATGTTTGTCTGTATATTTAACCTGTTTTAAATAATTTCAAATTACAAAAAAAGTTGAAAACAACACAGTTTACATTTGCCATTTATGCACCTTCACCAATTGTTAACATTTTGCTACCTTTACTTTACCATTCCATTGCGCATATATGTGTGTGTGTGTATATATATATATATATATGCATATATATATATATATGCATATATATATCACAAATTATACATATTTTTTGAGAATAAGTTGTAGTTGTTGTGATCTTCCGTCCCCTAAATAAGTCACCTATTTTTCCTAAGAACAAGAACATTCTCTTACGTGGCTACAGTACAATGACCACACAGTCAGGAAATTTAACATTGATGCATTTCTATTACACATTCTACAGTTGGGTATATAGTTGTTATTTAAGTAAAATTACAATTATATCACATTATCATATCTTCATTTTCAGTGGGCTTTGAAAGCATTGCTTAGTGAGTCTGTACTTTTATACGGCTATTACTTTAAACCATTCTATTTTCTTTTTTTTTTTAATGTTTATGTATTTTGAGAGCGAGCGTGTGTGTGCACACACATACTAGCCAATGGGGGAGGAGCAGAGAGAGAGAGGGAGTGAGAGAGAATCCCAAGCAGGCTCCACGCTGTCGCGCAGAGCTCAATGCTGGGCTTGATCTCATGAACCGTGAGATCATGACCTGAGCTTGAAATCAAGAGCTGAACACCATCCATTGTATTTTCTGAAGTTTAAGCTATTCCAATTTTCCCATCTTGTACAAGTTGAAATGACCATCTCCATCAGAAATCTTGACCAAATTTCTGATTCTTTTCTAAGATTCAATTCCTAAGAATAGAACTGCTGAGCCAAACAACAGGAACTTTTAGAAGGCTTTTATAAAATTGCCATCCACAAAGGTTGTGCTAATGGACCAAGGCTTTGTGGCTTGATTGGCTCTCCTGGGGATGACAAGAGCTGGGAACAGGACCCCAGTCTGCGGTCAGCCTGCAACCAGATGGTGTTTCTGGCAGCACAAGCACATGGGAGCTGGACAGGAGGCAGCTTACACTGATCTTTTATTATCTCTGGCTTTTGTTATGAACTACATCAGAGCACACAATATAAAGAGCCCTTTATTCTTTTTTTTTCTTAAGTAGGAAGTGAGAGTTTCAGCATATGGGGGAAAAGGAGGCTCTTCTGAGTGGGGAGGACTGTCTCTCTTCTCTGTTGAGGTTGGCTCACAGCACTTTAGTAATTTTCAAAAACTGGTTATTGAAACCCATTTAGTGTCTCATTTTTTATATGGGAGAACTGCTTAATCTAGGGTCACACATAGCAGCCCCTATTTATTGCATCCTAAGTAAGATAACTTGCGTGAAGCAGTTAGCGCTCTGCGGGTCACATGGTCAATGCTCCGTAGATGGTAGTTTATCTTAATAGTGGTGGCCCGCTGAGACCAGAAATTTTACATGCATTATGTCATTCGCGCCCCAAACCCCATGTTGTAGAAGAAACCGAGGCTCGAGTTGTAACCGGCCTGGGATCACACCTTGTGAGTGGTAGTGCAAGGTGTAAGTTCAGATGTATCTGCTTCCCCGCGTGTGCTCTTTCCACCAGACCTTTACTCTCTGGGGCGGTTCTGGGGTGACTTCAGAACTTCTAAAGAGCACGTGATGAGAAAAAGGAACACATATTACTGATGCAGACAATCCCAATAATAGTATGGGAATCTAGGTAGCAGAGCGAGTCCCAACACGGAATACATGGCCTTCTGCAACCTGCTGCATCTGATCTCTCATCTGGGAAGGCAATCTTGCCAATAGTTTTAAGCCCTTGACTAAGCCTCTTGCCTCCTTTGTCTCCCTGCCTTGTCTCCCCTTTCTTCCCACCGCACCCGCACCGCACGCATCCCAGTGATCACATCCTCCTCCACCCGGGAGTACACCGTGATGGAGCCTGAGCAAGATGGCGCTGCCCCTTCCACCATCTACACTTACCAGTGGCGCCAGACCATCACCTTCCAGGAGTGCGCCCATGACACCTCCCGGCCGGCCCTGCCCAACACCCAGCAGCTCTCAGTGGACAGTGTGTTCGTCCTGTACAACCAAGAGGAGAGCATCTTGCGCTATGCGCTCAGCAACTCCATCGGTCCCGTGAAGGGTAGGAATGGCAGCTCGGATTGGGCATCGCGTGTCTGCCCGCACATCTATCTCCGCTCTTTTGCGCATTACTTTTCACGTTTTACTCTCAGTGAGAAGATGAAAATATGCCTAAAATATGGCCTGACAGACGAAATAATCTCCTCACCTGTGATTCTTAGCTTAGGCGGTCTCTGTTCTGCTAACCTAAAGCTCTTCATTGTTCTGTTTGGGGTGAAGAATGCTAACCCCGTTGAGTTAACCCACAGAGCGGACCATCCAAAAGGCTACAGCTGGCTTCAGCGGGCATTGAGAGCACTCTCATGCTCAGCCTTGAATGGAATGGTGTGCTCAGAGCCTGAGGAAATCGAAATAAAGTCTGATGAAAGTCAGGCACAGCGCCTGTGATGCTCTTTGCCCTGTGACAGCACGTTGCTGGGGCTGAGGTCGGGTCTATGCATGCTTCTGGCTGCGTGGAAGGAGCTGGCATTTGGAGAGCGAGCATGACATCTCGGCGTCAGACTTCACATTATCCGAATCTCCAAGCCCCAGGGTTCCTATCTTTGGGGTGGGTATTAAGGTCTTTCTCTTTGTCGGTTATTTTTGGTTGGGGTCCCCCCACACCCGGGTCACTTCTCCAGCTGACCACGTTTGTCCTTCCGTAACCCACAAAGGACAAGAAGGACTGGTGTCTTTCTCATCCTTTGACAACTGTAGCTCTGGGCATCGGGGTTGGCGCATTTTTTCTTAAAAATGTGATATTTTAGGCTTTGCCAGCTATGCAGTGTCTGTCACAGGAATCTCAGTTCTGTCATTCGAGCGCAAAAGCAGCCATTGACCATTTGCAAGTGAATGCATGCAGCTGGTTTCCATAAAACTTTATTTACAAAAGCAGCGTGGATCTGGAGGGATGTAGTTTGCCGATGCTGCCCCTGGTGACACAGGAGTCTGGTTCTTGTTCCAGGACCCCACTGCTGTTCTCCTGGTCATCAGCTGTGCCTTCCTTTCTGTGGAAGGAGGAAAACCGGCAGGCGTTTCTGATACTCACTTGGCTTTAATGTCTCTCCTTCACAGACGGCTCCCCCGATGCCCTTCAGAAATCCTTGCTACATCGGCACTCATGGGTGCGACACCAACGCGGCCTGTCGCCCCGGCCCCGGGGTTCAGTTCGCCTGCGACGTGTTCCATCGGCTTCCGAGGGGACGGGAGGACCTGCTCCGGTACAGCCGTCCATTCTGACTTGTGGGGGGGCTGGGAAGCGAGCTGGGAGGGGGTATCCAGGTCCTGCAAACTGGAGGGCTGGGTGTGGCGAGGGAGCGTGGGTGCGGGAGACGCCAGTGGGGCCTGCCGAGCCTGGTTAAGCCCCACACCCTGGGTTTCCCGTGGTCACGTTAGGGTACCGCCCCTTTCTTCCATCTGGTCCAGTGCACAGACTCCGAGCAGCAGAGTAGAATTTAGAAAGCCGCACCGCACACAGGTTTAAAGGGAAGCTGAAGTCAGCGCTGTTTCTAACATTATAATGTAACGGTCCCTGTAAGGAACCCAGGCACTGCTGGTGTCCTGTGCCCCGCAAACCCATCTCATTTCTTCCAGCAGCTCGGGAGATCCATTCGTTTCGCTTCTGCCTTTTAAATTTTAAAAAAATATTTATTTATTTTTGAGAGAGAGAGAGCATGAGGGGGGAGGGGCCGAGAGAGGGAGACACAGAATCTGAAACGGGCTCCAGTCCTCTGAGCTGGTCAGCACAGAGCCCAGTGCGGGGCTCGAACTTACGGACTGTGAGATCATGACCTGAGCGCAAGTCGGATGCTCAACCGACTGAGCCACCCTGGCGCCCCTCATTATAATTTAATTTTAATACATGCACGTAGACAGCTGGATCCCGACACGTTCGTGATGTAATCAGGTCCAGTAGCAAGGGCCAGTTGGTGGATTCCTGACTCAGTGAAGAGTCCATACAGCAGAGGCAGCTAGTGCCAGGAAGTCAGGTGCTTCAACCAGAGCTCCTGACATCTGTGACACCGGGCTCACTGGTGACCGTAAGGAATGCTAGAAGTAGATTCCCCTAGTGCAGGAGCAGCATACACAGGTGTGTTTGGCCAGAAAGATGAGCAGCCCCCTTGAATGACTCGGGCGTAAGAATCTGGTGAGCCCAGAAGCCCTGAAATTTGGGAACGATGCCTTAGGTCTGGAATCCAACCCTCTGATGAATGGCACGCTTCATGTGCTGATTTAACAGAAAGGGTGGCAGAGTGAACTCTATGTGAGGTCCTCGTGGGGGCATCTGAAATCATGGAGAGCAGGACCTGTGCTTAAAAGAGCAGACTGTATAGTCGTGTAGCCAGCCTGCTGATAGCTTTGTACATGGGATAGAATTCAATCGGAGGCTCACCTTCCTTGGAACATACCACTGGGAAGGGATCTGATCGCCTCAGATCATCACTTTTCCAATATGTCCCCAGATAGCCCAACAGTTTTGAATGGCTGAGTTGGCTCAGGCGAATTTGAAAAAGCATGGTCCTGTGTGTGTGTGTGTGTGTGTGTAAGAGAGAGAGGGTGAGAGAGAGCACGAGTGAGCAGAGATCTCCCAGGGCTGTGAAGATGGTGATGGACACCATGCAGGGGGTCCCTCATTTCTTTGGGGGAAGCACATACCTCCTTAGTCTTTACATGGCCCTGTGTCTACTTCATATGCCAACAGAATGTTAATAAAACATGGAGATGCCCCAACCCGCTGCTGCTGGGCCATGACATCTGGCTAATTCTTCCACTCTTGGTACCTGAGTTTATTGTAGAAGGAGCACTTAATTCAGTTCACAGGGCACAACCAGCCATACGTTGCATAATCTATTGCTATCATAGAAAACTCTCTGATGCAGTCACTCAGGAAGACAGGTGGTCATGTGGGGACTTGCTTTTGTTCTGGGGTTAGCCCTTGCTCTGGCAGATTAGTACCATGGAATGTGGGTAGATTCCCAGTCAGGCTGCTTTTTGTTCTGGGTCACTAGAACATGCCTCACAGTGTTAATGCATGGAGACATGAGGCCGTTGATAGGAAATTGCATTAAGCAAATCACTTCATGCATTATTTTGACCTGTAAAATGACTTAGAAGAGAACGATCCTTTGTAATTCAGTTTGGGTGATGTGGATATAATGATAGTTGGCATCCTGAACAAGCCCAGTGTTGGCGAGACACTGCAGAGTGACCCTCGAAGGTAGTTTGGAGAAGGTCTCCAGATGAAAACACAAGAGCTTGGGTGCCTGGCAGAATGGCTTCCGTGTGTTTCTCGATTGGGAGTCTGTAGAGATGGTTGTGGATAACCTGTCATCTCTTGAGCACACACAAGACACTTAAATCAAAGTGAACAAGTCCCCTCGTCAAAGAGCCTGGCCTTTATAAAAGGGACACATTTAGACTTGTTGAAAAGACATGAAAAGTAGCCATTCTGAAAAAAACTAAAAAAGGAAGCAGTGATTACAGGAATAGTCCAGCATTTTCCTTTCGGGTTAGAGAATGAGCTGTGTGCGAGGAAATGTCTTCCCAAAGAAGAGTTTGACCAGATAATACAATAAGAAAAATAAACTTTGAACAGATACTGTGAGATTTTAGGAGGGACAGTTATCACCAATGCACTGTTTCCAATAAAGTAAGAATTAAAGTCCTAGCCTCAATTTACAGAAGGGTTTAAATTAGACATTAGGAAGAGTTTCCACACTCTAAGGACTGTGCACTTCTAGTGGGGAAACTGCTAGAGTCTTGCTCTAAAGAGAAAGTGTTACCCTGCTTGGATATATGTGCAGACTTTTATGGAGGTGTGGATTGTGCCAGGGGACTGTCCCCTCCATCATCCCGTGAGCCCGCCCCCATCCTGTTGGCCAGTAGCACCTAGGACATGAGGGATTGAGCTCCCTCCTAATCACTTACGTAGCTTTTTTTGAAACTCACAGCTGCCCTGCCATAAACCTTCCGGGGGCGAATGGAACTTGGAAAACTTCCCCCAGCGATTTTGTTCTGTCCGTTTGATTGAAAAGCTTTGCTTCTGTGCCGTTGTGCTTTGGCAATCGCGTTGAAGCCGTGGAGTCCTGCAGTCTGTACAGGGCGTCCAGACATCTGTGCTGGGAGTGTCCTCTGAGGGTTACGCATGGAGACCGTGGAAGCCGGAATGGTTTTTTTTTTCTCCTGCGTTGTTGGAGCAGTAGCTGGTGGATAGAGCTGTGGAGGCCACGCTTGCTCAATATCCCCGCGCCCGCACCCCAGTCTCATGGAAGAGGCTGCTGGGGGAGGGGGCTTTGTTCCGTGACCTTCCAGCTGTGCCTGGAGCCGTCCTCTTGTGTGAGACCTTGTATCTTAAACGTGTCGCAGGAACGTTCATTGCAGTATGTTTTCAAAAAGCTGTTACCGTTTGTTTTGGGGTTTTGCGTGGGTACGGGAATGGTGTGGCAAAGATGCTTATCTTGTGCCACGTCCACTAGGCCAGCGGGGCATTTGTTTTACCAGTGAAGAGACTGACTAGGTGGTGGATGCATGAGGCTTTGTCTCCCAAGTGTGAAAGATTCACCTTAAGGCATTGGGGGGGGGGGGGAGGGGGGGGGGGGGGGGTGGAGGAGACTTGTCTGTTCTCAGCCATCATGAAATCTGTCTATGTGTCTGAGTTCTAGAAATGCCGGAAGTAACCGTGTACCCTCTGAGAATGAGGTTGGCATGGGAAAGACCTTGTGTGATTGTGTTTATTTCAACCCATCAGTGGACAGGTAACCAGGGTCCTGACAGGTTAGCTCGGTTTCTTGTCCGGGCCAACCAGGCTTCCTGTGGGATTAGCTCTAGATTGGACCCCGATGCCTAGAGGTCATGCGAGGGCCATGTTCCTAGAATTGGCCAAATCCATCCCCATTGGCTGGTTGTATAGGTTGAATCCTTAAAAATTAGAATAATAGCTACATTTCTTGAGAATCCTAGGTGCTGCTCTGCCTTACATCCATTTTGTGTCATCCTCAGAAGGACCCCTCAAGGTCGATAGCACTTTGCTTATTTACTAATGGGAAGCTAAGGCTGACTAGTCAGCCACTTGCCCAAGAGCACACAAGCTGGTAACTGAAGGAGGCAGGATTTGAACCCCAGTACGTCCAGCTCCAAAGCATATGCTTTTTTTGGTTCTACTTTACCCCATGTGATGGCTTTGGTGTCATCATGCAAGAGGACATCACCCGGCTAGTTCATTTACAACCTTGTGAGTTAACAGCTTTCCTTTTAGAGCATTAAGCTCTAGGTAACATTCAAAAATTGACAGTCAGGCTTTACATTGTTCGACTTTGCTTTGTAACCGTAACTGGAGAAAGGTAATATTTTTGAGGAGCATATGTTTACATATGTTCAGTAACTTAGGAGGCTTACTCACGGTCTGGACACTTGTCCGCACATCTTTCTGACATGCGTGTACCATTCTGGTGTTGGTGAACTCCAGGCTCAGCAGCTAATCCCAGGACAGGCACGGGAAGCCCACGTTTACAGGCAGGAGGACCTTGAGATCTCTCTCGAAAGTTATGCCCAGGAAAAAAACCCACTATTTACTAACGCTACTTTTGGAATATAGAACAGTTTGTTTCAAAATTGATCCCTTCACGGGCCAAAATGCTTTCTATTTTATTATACCTGGTGATACTTGAAGAAATGGTTTTTAAAAGTCTGCCTGTTGAAAAAATTTGTTGTAGATATCGATGAATGTTCAGAACAGCCCTCGGTGTGTGGGAGCCACGCGATCTGCAATAACCACCCGGGAACCTTCGCGGCGAGTGTGTGGAGGCTATCAGTTTTCAGAGGAGGGGACGTGGTGTGGGTAAGTTCTGTAGGGTAACTTTCCAAAACGTTGTTCATACGGCAAAGGTGTTGCCCCAGGTAATTGTCTTGGCTGGGTGGGCGAGTGCTGCTTCCGTTGTTGAGGAAGCAGTTTCAAAGATGATCAGACTTCATTCCCTACCCCCAACTACCCGGGGGTCATACGTATAACAATAAGCAGGTTATTGTCTACACTATAGTAATAGTGTCCCCTCACCTTTGATAAGCTTTTTTTGCACTACGTTCCTTCTTATAAATTTCCTTTTAATTCTTTTCATTGTTTTAATACCTGTTAAAACAATTACACTTGTTTCTTCATTTGTTTGTTTATTAAGTTTAGTTATTTTTGAGAGAGAGAGAGACAGAGAGGCAGAGAGAGAATCCCAAGCAGGCTCCATACTGACAAGTGCCCAGTGCAGGGCTTGAACTCACGAACTGTGAGATAATGATCTGAGCTGCAACCAAGAGTCGGACGCTGAACCAGCTGAGCCACCCAGGCATCCCATAATCAGTGGTCTTGAAATTCATATGGAGGGAGCACCTGACAGATGCTTTAGATGGAATTTTTCGTGATTTACCTCTAAAATTCAGGGGGCCACCTGGGTGGCGCAGTCGGTTCAGCGTCTGACTTCAGCTAGGTCATGTTACGACAGTCGGTGGATTCGAGCCCTGTGTCGGCTCTGTGCTGACGCTCAGAGCCTGGAGCCTGCTTTGGATTCTGTGTCTCCCTCTCTCTCGCCCCTCCCCACCTCATACTCTGTCTCCCCCTCTCTCTCTCAAAAGTAAATAAATGTTAAAAAAAAGTTAATAAAAATAAAAATAATTCCATTTGGGACCATTCTGTGCATGGCTTTTGAATTTATAAGCCACAAGTAGTAGCCTCATCAAAGCGAGTGACTTAAAGCAATTAATTGGGCTAATAATGCTTAGTTGGTGATGATTTTAGTGGTGATGGAGATAGGCCACCACAAGACCCAGATTGTTTAGATTTCTTCGCTTTTTTTTTCCTACTGCCAGCACTTGACCTGTTGGTTCCAAGAATTTTAAGTTCAAAGATTTGTGGCGATTTCCAGGGCTGGAGGGCAGCATGCTGAATGGACCATCTGACTCAACATTTCTTCCCAACTTAAAACAGATTCTTCTTGGGGCGCCTGGGTGGCGCAGTCGGTTAAGCGTCCGACTTCAGCAGGTCACGATCTTGCGGTCCGTGAGTTCGAGCCCCGCGTCAGGCTCTGGGCTGATGGCTCAGAGCCTGGAGCCTGTTTCCGATTCTGTGTCTCTCTCTCTCTCTGCCCCTCCCCCATTCATGCTCTGTCTCTCTCTGTCCCAAAAAATAAATAAACGTTGAAAAAAAAAAAAATTAAAAAAACAAAAAAAAACAAAAAAAAAACAGATTCTTCTTTTACGGCATCAGTGAACCGTCTCATCGCCCCTTCCTTGCTGTTCACTAAACCCTAGCGTGCTTTCTGTTTGCTCTGTCTTGAAGCTCAGATGAGACTCCAAGGTCCCAGGGCGAGGTGATGTCTCGAGGGCGGGAGGGAACAGGCAGTTCTCAAATTTTGAATGTGACCCAAACATCTGTGGATTTAGAAAAGCCGGTCCCCTTCGCACAGAGTGAAGATTTCAGCTCTGCTGCTAAGGTTACTTCTTTTTCTTATTCGATAGAGAACAACCATTTCTGTGTATTTGGCTTGACTTCCATGCTTTTTGAGATGAAGGCGATTCAAAGGTTTATTTCTTTTTTAAAAAATGTTTATGAGAGGAGAGAGAGAGAGAGAGAGAGAGAGAGTCCAAACCAGGCTTCACGCTGTCCATGCAGACAATGCAGGGCTCAAACCCATGAACTGTGAGATCGTGACCTGAGCCGAAATCCAGTCGGACAGTTAACCGACTGAGCCACCCAGACGCCCCTCCAAGGTTTACTTCTCACGACAGCACCGTTTACATTACATTTGGGCTCAGACTTGGGTGGTGGAGTGTGCAGTCGTGGGGCCAATGGCTGTGCGGCATGATGTCATGGGTTTCTGTGCCGGAACATTCCTGCCATGCACACTCACTGGAGGATAGGGCAGGGTGCAAGGCAGGTGGGGTGCAAATGTCTACTCCTAAGGCATCGGATTTTGAGGAAGACACTTAATGTCTCTGGGCGTCCACTCCTCAGACTGGATCCTGGGTTCACTGTGTCCCCTGGAGCCCTTGAAGAAGCCTCGGGAGCTGCCAATGAGGACACAGGGAAGCCTGGGCAGATTTGGCCTCCACCCCGACCTCCAGCCTTTGATTTCTCTACATACAGATTCTGGGAGAGATTTTGTTTGAATGGTGGATCCCCGTTGCTTGGAAACAAATGTGAAAACCACCTGAAGATCACTGTGCTCCACGGGTCCCAGCATTGTGAGGTTTCCTGACTCTCCCACTGCCTGGAGGCCCCACACGATTCCATCCCACTTGGCTCTTAACCCCTCTTACTCAGCTCCTTTGAGACTCACTGCATGGAGGGATGGCTCAGGGGGTAAAACCAGGTCGCCTAAACGCATTCAAACAAATCACTTAACTCCGGCTCATCACTGCATAATTTCATGGCCATTTCACCTATCCCAGAATTCCTCATGAAAACTCTGTGTCCTGGTCGGAAGCCTGGGTTGGGAATAAGGAATAAGACAGTGTTGTCTCCTGGTCACAGGAAGAGTTTTCTCCTGGTCACAGCAAGGAAGGAAGAGAAAAGAATTTGGACAGGTGAGGAGGCTGGTCCTGTGCCCTGCCAGCTGTCAGGGGTTTGGGGCCCATGCCCAGTGGATATGAGCTGGCGGGAGGAAGTGAACTTTTCATGAGGACTGGCATCCATTATGGGAGGGGCAGCTTCGTGGATTCCGTGTTTGGCATTTTCTGTAAACCTTTGACTTTCTCTTGTTCCACCGGCCATGCAGACTTTTTCAGTTAATTAGAATATGGGGCGCCTGGGTTGGCTCATTCGGTTCAGCGTCCGACTTCGGCTCAGGTCATGACGTTGCAGTGTGTGTGTTCGAGCCCCACGTCGGGCTCTGTGCTGACAGCTCAGAGCCTGGAGCCTGCTTCCGATTCTGTGTCTCCCTCTCTCTCTGCCCCTCCCCCACTCACACTCTCTCTGTCTCTCAAAAATAAACGTTTAAAAAATTAAAAAAGAGAAAAAGAATGTGCAGAGTATGTTCACACGAAAGAAACAGCCCATAAATCACCTTGACATGAAGACACAAGATACCCCCTTCTGAGTGTCCACGGTTCTAGGATAGGTGGCTTTGCGTGTGGAACGTGGGGAAACTTGAGGTTCTGTTGACCCTTTGCGTGGGTTTCTTTGCCCAGTGCATGGCCCCGTGCACCTGCCCCTCCTTCAGGGCAGGAAGAAGGGCCAGGCTGAGGCTTAGGCTTAACTTTCCCCCTCACCCATCGTTCTCCCTTTGCCTTCCCCTCTCTTCCTTTGGCCCATCTCCTCTCTCCTTGCCCTGTCATATTGCTAGGAAAAGTTATTATAAATCCTTCATTTTTGTGACCTTAATTTTCGGAACTGGAAGTAACTCGAGGCTGTGTGAAGCCACCCCACTTGGAGCTCTTTATACCCTGCCCTTTGTTCTCCTTTGAACACATGACTTCTTTCCCTTAGTTGTCCTTCCCTCCCTTGCCGGCATCTTCTTCCTTCTCTCTCGTTGCCTCATTTCCAGCCTGAGCCAGCCTGCAGGTGTCTCCGGGTGGTGGAGCGGGGGGGTTGGGTTGTGGCAGCAGCTCAGCCCCAGCCAGCCTACTCTGCTCATTCCAGGTCAGGGCCCCTTTCCTTTCCCAGGGTTGTCTTCCCAAACGGAGGAGCTGGTAAAGTACAACCCCAACGTAACCATCTACTTGTAGCTATAGTTCATTTTTAATTCCCATTTGGGGCCCAATTTTTCTCTCCTTCCCAAACTTGCCCCACCATCCCATCCTGTAGCTGCCCATCAGTTGGATGGGCAGGATCAGAGTTCTAGAGAGGTTACCAGCTCTGCGAGGTCAAGGCCTTTGCAGAAAGCAGAGCCAGGCACCCTGGTGTCTTTTTTTAAAAGTGTGTCATTTTTTAAAATGGTTGTCAGTATTTTTAAAATGAAAAAAGTAGAATGAAATCGTTTGGAATCGTGAAAGGAGCTTTTAAAACCTCTTTAAGAAGAAATTGCTTTGGCATGGAAACATGGTCTTCCATAAAGGAAAAAACATGACTTAAGAAATTCAATTTTCTTAAATTTCTCGATTTAAGAAATTAAGGGGCACCTGGTGTGGCTCAGTCGGTTAAATTCTGACTTTGGCTCAGGTCATGACCTCATGGTCTATAAGTTCAAGCCCTGCATCGGGCTCTGTGCGGACAGCTGGGAGCCTGGAGCCTGATTCAGATTCTGTCTCCCTCTCTCTCTCTCTGCCCCTCCCCCATTCACGGTCTGTCTCTGTCTCTCAAAATAAACATTAAAAAATTTTTTTAAAAAGGAAGTTCAGTTATAAATTGCCTTTTTCTAGAAATGATTTGAAGATTATAGAAACGCATACATATGTGAAGATGATGGTTGGGAGAGAACACCGAAACCCCTACGTGCTTGCACCAAGGTTCCCCCTCTGTTGAGAAGGGTGCAGCAAAACGAGGCCCCGGGGCAAACGTAATTTATAAAAGGATCGCTTAAAAAACTATAAATGACATAAATATTTCTTGGAAGAGGGAAAAGAAAGCAGAGTGAGGCTGATTTCCTGGTTGTTCTGTCGGCCAGTATTTTCCCTACCTTTTGGGGATCCTAATTTGTTGAAAGCATCCCCTTTCACACCAGGAGCTGAAGGATTTGTTGGGGTGGGGGAGGGGACCTAGAAAAAGAATAGAATAGAAGAATAGTCAGCAGGAGGGTCCAAGGAAGCAGAACGTGGTAGAGACTTGTTAGGTATCATCTAGGTCACTGTTTCCAGACATATCTGTGGACCGCTAGCAGTAATTTAAAATCCAGCAACCCTTTGGCCCATAAGACTCAGTTTGATGGTGCCTGTCCCATGGGAGTTGATTTAGTCTTGACTTCAGGAGTCTAAGCTGCCAAGTGCACAGGCTAGACCTCCTCCTTCCGCCACTACTTTGCTAACCTCCTCGTTTCCCACAGACCTTTGAAGAGTATCCTCTCCTTTCTGTATCCCCTGACAGTGCTCAGAGTTCTCGCTCTCAAAGCACATGAGACCAGAAAAACTGGAATCAGTCTTGGGAAGACTCAGGAGAAAGAGGAGAAGCCCTCCTGTAGGATAATCCAGAC
Source organism: Lynx canadensis (assembly GCF_007474595.2). Lineage (NCBI taxonomy): Eukaryota > Metazoa > Chordata > Mammalia > Carnivora > Felidae > Lynx > Lynx canadensis. Next base: position 74,376,039 of record NC_044313.2, on the reverse strand, counting down.
ACCGAGGGCCCCCTCGAGGGAAGGAGAGGTTCTGTTCCGCCATTTCGAGGGATAGGATTCTGTCCTGGGTCTTAGAGCTTTAAAACCAGAAGTTAACTGGTACCTTGGGAACCCCCAGAGAACCTGACCAGCCACTGAAATATGCCCTAGACCTCAGCCCTTGACTTCCAACTTGAGGGAAGAGAACAAGGTGGGTGTTACTGGCTAGCCTCTGTGTCACTCACCACTTCCTGAGCCCTCGTTCTATGAGTTCTATCATCAGGACCCTTTAGAAAACAGGAGTTCCATCTACTGGGCCTCCTTGTGCTTGGCCTGCGGGAAGTAATTCCTACAGAGGAAGAACTTGAGGCTCTGAGAAATTATGTGATCTCCCCAAAACCATGTGGCGGACACACATGCACCTGGTAGAAACCAGGGACGCCTACCCTCCCCCCGCAAAGCCCACCGTCTTTCTATAACACCTGTCTCACTGCGCGGGGAAAATTGATCTCTCCTTCCTTCGTGGGAAATGGGTGACTTTGACTTCAGCCACGCTCAACCGTGTTCTTCCTGCCCGGTGGGCCAAGGGGAAAGAACTGCCACGGGAGGTGTGTACATACACCTGCAGGCGTTCCAACTCGCTTCCAGGTGAAAGGGGAAGTTGGGTTTGGGGGAACCTGGTATGGAGCGTGGCCTGAGACAGAGAGGGTGAGTACCAGGTTGGATGAGCAGCCATGGTGTCCGTGTGCAAAGACCATCAGAGGCAGGATCCAGGTGGGAGACAACAGGAAGTCCATGGGTATCACCCAGTGGAGAGCGGAGGATGACGCCCGGCAAGATGCCTAGAGGTCTGGGGTTCTTGCACATGCCCCTCAGTGGACTAAACCACTGATGCAGAGGGAACTTAGAAGGTCCACTGGGACCACTCAGAGGCCTCGCTCCAAACACCGTGTCCACATTTTGTTGTAGCTGTCGTGGACAGCGCCCCATCAACTACTGCACGACGGGCCTCCATGACTGTGACATTCCACAGGCGGGCGCAGTGTATCTACATGGGAGGGTCCTCCTACACCTGCTCCTGTTTGCCGGGCTTCTCTGGGGACGGCCGAGCCTGCCAAGGTATGTGGTTCCTCTGATTTTTCTCCCTGTGTAACCCGAAAAGATTCCATGTGCTAATTACCAACTCATCCTGAAATAAGAGAGCTATTCTTTTTTGTTTTAAGTTTGCTTATTTGTTTGAGAGAGAGTGAGTACAGGGGAGGAGCAGAGAGAGGGGGAGAGAGACAATCCCAAGCAGGTTCCGCCCTGTCAGCACGGAGCCCAGGGCATGGTTCAATCTCCATGAACTGTGAGATCATGACCTGAGCCGAAATCAAGAGTTGGACGCTCAACCCACTGAGCTACCCAGGTGCCCTGAGAATTACCCTTTCAACTCTGTTGGGTAAATGGGCTGCATTTTGTCTGTCTCTGGTAGTGTGAACCATGCATTTCCTTTGGAAGCTGTTCTCACTGGAGAAGACGCTCAGCCTCCCCCTACTATTTTGTTCTGTGACTTGCTCGCTTAAGCAACAATTAGACCCCTGCTGTCTGGTAGGAATTGAGGAGATTGTCTTTTCCAAAAAGGCAGATAATCCTTGTATACATGGGGACTTGAGGTCCAGCTTTTTCTTTAGTAACATAGCTGTAGCCATTCTCCTGGTCTGCTCTCACCTTCTGCTCCCGAAAAAGCCAAGTCCCCTTAATTAAATAAAAGACTACAGAGTCTGGGAGAGTAAATGTCTCCACAGAATTCTTTCAGACCTGAGGTGAGTCCATTGTTGGCTGCCCAAGATGCTTTTTAAAGATGATTTTAGGTAAGATAGCTGTAAAAAAAAAGTACCCCGATCCCCTGATTTGCAAAGTTACTCATAATACACCATGTAGTATTCTGAAAGTCCAAGCTTTTCTAAGATTATAATTTCTGAGATACAGTACTTTCTTTCTTTTTTTAAGTTTATTTAAGAGAGAGGAGGGAGAGACAGACAGAGGAAGAGAGAATCCCAAGTAGGTTCCACCCTCAGCACAGAGCCCGACACAGGTCTTGAACTCAAGAATCGTGAGATCATTACCTGAGCTGAAATCAAGAGTTGGACACTTAACCGACCGAGTCACCCCAGGCATAACTGGGATATTACTTTTTGTTACTGAATGAAAAGTAAATGTGAATTTTCTCTTGTCTCTGAGGTTTTTCTGTCAGTGGTTAATAATGTCTCCAACTCTCAGACATTTTTGAAGCTCTCATTTGTGGTGAGAAGGATCATTTTATATATATGCAAAAGAATCTTTCTCTTTTTTTTTTCCTTTTGCATGCTTAATTTTCCATGAAAATGTTAATCATCAAAGTGAAACACTTTACAAATACACAAATAGAAATTGGGGAGTTAGTGGTTTTTTTAAAAAAATGTTGTTTATTTTTGAGAGAGAGAGAGACAGAGCAGGCAGGGGAGGGCAGAGAGAGGGAGACACAGAATCTGAAGCAGGCTCCAGGATCCAAGCTGTCGGCACAGAGCCTGATGTGCGGCTCGAACTCACAGACCTCGAGATCATGACCTGAGCCAAAGTCAGACACTTAACAGACTGAGCCACCCAGGCGCCCAGGAAGATTGTGTTTTGATGAGTAATGTTTAGTGAACTTTAAATCACTGTTCCCAGATCAGAAACAGAGTCCTTTAGAGCTGACGAAGTGGTTTAAATTATTGTATAAACTATGAATTCCAGAACAAGTGTCATTGTCCCTGGGCTTGGTGGCTCTTTTGCAGATGTGGATGAATGCCAGCCAAGCCATGTCACCCTCCGATGCCTTCTGCTACAAACACCCCGGATCCTTCACATTGTCAGTGCAAACCCGGCTATCGTGGAGACGGCTTCCATTGTGTGCCTGGAGGTAAGGTGTCAGAGATGTTGGAGGTTGGTAAGCCATTGCCACATTCGTGAATCTGAGTCCCTGAACCTGGGAGAGGAGGTGAGGTGGGGAAGTTGCAGTCTCTGTGGAGGGTCCTCAGAGTTGTTAAGGTGGGATATCAGAGCACAGCTGTAGTGGGCGGGCATGCAGGTTGTGCACTGCACAACTCCAGAGGGTGCCACACAGACCGTAACTGTACTGGCAACCTAAAGTCTGTCATCCTTGTAACTTGAGCAAGCAGTTCAGGTAAGAACTGCTCTAGATTAGGGTTCCGCAGAGAAACAGAATTATAGTGTGTGTGTGTGTGTGTGTGTGTGTGTGTGTGTGTGTGTCTGGTCTGTCTTATCTGTCTGCCTATCTGTGTTTGTTTATAAAGGAATGTATTATAAGGGAGGTTCTGGGAGGTTCTTATGATTATAAAGACTTGCAAGTCCCAGATTTACAGTTAGCAAACTGGAGACCCGGGACAAGCTAATGTTTCCATTTGACACTGAAGGCAGAGAAAAGCCAGTGTCCCAGTTCATAGTCTTAGGAAGGAAGGATTCTCTCTTACTCAGGGAAGGGCCAGCCTTTTTGTTCTATCCTAGCCTTCCCTGTTTGGCTGAGGCCATCTGCTTTACTCAGTCTGTGAAGGTAAATCTCATCCAAACATCCTCACAGAAGCACCTAGAATGTTTGACCAAATATCTGGGACCCACGTATCTGGCATATCCCACCCTGTGGCCCAGTTCAAGTTCACACGTAAAAGTGACCCATCCCAGCTTCCTAGGAGTCACAGGGAATAGAGCTAGGGTGGAGGTGGGGAGCCCGCGTGAAGGGCCACCACTGGGAAAGGTGGAGGCCACGGACTGTACAGAATTGTCCGTATTACCACCTATCCTGGACTGTGCACCTGCTGAAGTTACCTGCTGACCCAAGGCTTGGGTGGCATCTCATTAGACCATAAGATCATGATAGTCCTGGGTCCGGATCTGGACTCAATTCTGGAAACGTGGGAGGCACTCGAACAGATGCTGTTGCGTGAATACTGTAATTGGCTGCTGTTTGTTAGAACCTGCCTCTGTGCTAGAAGCTTCCCCCGTACTCTTTCATGTAATGTTCACCATTGTCCTTTTGGAGCAAACACTATTATGATCCCCGTTGGCAGAGAGTGCCGATGCTTACCAAGATAAAGGCGTAATCAAGGTCCCACCAGTAGTAAGTGCTAGAACTGAGACTCAAACCCAGGTCTGTCTGATGGGCTTAAGCCTGGATTCAGTCCTCTAAACACATGGTATTCCGTCACGAGATTAAGAATGTATTTGACACAGTAGACTGGAGTCACGTAGTTACTTATTTTATGACTGCTACTGTTTGTAGCCAGATATAGTCCATGCCACTGTCAATATGTTATATATATGAATACACAAATATATAATGTTTCAACAAAATATCCATTTCACCACCTTAAAAAATATATATATTTTTGAGAGCATGAGTGGGGGAGGGGCAGAGAGAGAGGGAGAGAGAGAGTCCCCATTAAGCTCTGCGCTGCTCGAAACCACAAGAACCACGACCTGAGCTGAAATCAAGAGCCAGAAGCTCAATCTGCTGAGCCACCCGGAGCCCCCATTTCACCACCTTTTTAAGCAATTAATAGCGATTTCGATGTCTGTCTCCTTCACTAGCCTGTGAGTGTAAGATGCGTATGCCTTTTATTTTTATGTCCAGCGGTATCCCGTGGAGCATGTGGCCCATGATGGTGCTCACAGATTTATAACTGTTGAAGAACCAAGTGAATGTACCAGTTTCCACTCCTATCAGCAGTATATAAAAGTATTTAGTTATCCCCGCTCTCAACAGGACTAGGTGTTTTTCCAGTTTTTAGGATAGTTGTCCAACTATAAGGGGAAAAAGTATAGATTAAGTTAAAATTTGGGTATATAATACATATTTCTGATCTACATTGTTCCCTTCTGATTAGAACAAGTATCGCCATACCACTACTTACACGTCAAATCTGGCCCACCTCCTGTTTTTATAATAAAGTTTTATTGGAACACAGCCATACTTGTTAGTTTATGTATAGTCTGTGGCTTCTTAATCTTACAAAGGCTGAGTTCAGTAGTTGCGACAGATTATTATAAGGCACGCAAAGCCTGAAATATTTACTACCTGGCCTTGAGAGAAAATGTTTGCCAACCCCAGCCAGAATGAACCGAAGGCAGGGCCAACTTTTTGTTCCTGAATTGTGGGTAAAAACTCTTAGTGCTGCCCATAGATTCTGACAGGCAGATTACATAGAGAAGAGTTCATGATGATCTTAGTCAAGACTCTCCAGCCAGCTACTAAATCACTGACATCCCATTATTTCCTTAAGCTCGCTTCATATCACCAGTTCAAAAAGAAGCAGATGTCTTCATCTCTTGGTTTTGTTTTTTGTTTTAACCTCACTCCTTGCCCCCTCTTTAAGGGCTCTGTTAAGTAAACAGAAACAAATTCATCCCTGCAGGCTGGGATGTGAAGCTGGGACAAGGATAAAACCAGTGAGCACAGTCTGCTAGGATTGTTTATGTATTCAACCCTGTTCTCCTAAGAAATTCAACATCTAGTTAAATAGTCAAGAGAGAATGTGCACTAGAAATACATACCAATGTTCACCGAGTATTGCTTGTAACAGAAATCTAAATGACTGTTGGTAGGAGGAATGGACCAATGGAGTTTTGGAACAATTCATACAATGAAATAATATGCAGCATTAAAATGAATAAAATGTTAAAAATGTAAACAATGTAAGAATGTTAAAAAGTTTGGGGCGCCTGGGTGGCTCAGTCAGTTGAGCACCCAACTCTTGGTTTTGTCTCAGGTCATGATCCCACTATTCGTGAGCTCGAGCCCCCCGTGGGGCTCTGCGCTGACAGTGCGGAGCCTGCTTCAGATTCTGTCTCTCCCTCTTTCTCTGCCCCTCCCCTGCTCACACTGTCTCTGTCTCTCTCAAAAATAAATAAATAAACTTAAAAAATATATAACGCTGTATGAAAATAAACCTATGTGTGTATATATATGTAGGAAATCTACAAAATGCATACAGAGGAATGAAAAACGAAAACTGAGAGCACGGGGTTACCTGCATGTAGGAGAGAGGCAGTTGGGATTGTGGAGGTTACACAAGAGCAGACTTTGTATTTTTCAGCTGGAATATGAACACTGAGGTTTTCATTGTATATTTCTAAATTATGGCTGACTAAAATACTTTCTGAAATATTAGCAGGGAGAAAACTAATGTCATCCGGACGCCTATTGCCAAACACAATGAAGTGCAGCGAGTCGGACAGTCCACACTTAATTTGGTACCTATTGTATACAGAAGGGACTAGCTGAAAAAATTAAACTGGCTTCGAGGGTGAGTCAGTTGAGGCAACAGCTTCTGCATTGTCAACTGGTGACAGGCAAGACCAGAAATTCTGATTTGTTTCCCCCAAGCTTCTGCACTCTTGCTCACAACCTGTGTATGTTCCATGGATCGCTAGCGCCATTTGCTTTTAAATGAAATGGAATCGAAAACAAGAATCAAGAAGATATCAGAGTATATAGAGTATATATAGTAGGAAAAAGTACTGTTTCATGAAATGATGCTTGTATCTGCACGGATGAGTATGTGTGTGTGCGTATGCATGTGTGTATCGAGTTGCTGAGCGGAATGTATTCCTGTGGGTCATGGCCAGAAAGTTTGAAAGCCACCATGGTCCCGTTGACTCTTGAACAACACGGGGGTTAGGGGCACTGACTCTCCCACGCAGTTGAAAATCCACATATAACTTTTGACTGCCCAAAAACTTAACTACTAAGAGCCTACTGTTGACCGATAACATAAACAGTCAATTAACACATAGTCTGTATGTGGTATGTATTAAATACTGTATTCTAACAATGCAGTAAGAGAGAAGAAAGAAAATTTCATGAAGAAAGTCATAAGGAAGAGAAAATACATTTACAGTTCTGTTCGGTAAAAAAAAATTCACAGTTCAGACCCCTATTGTTGAAGAGTCCTTTGTAGTTATCTATTGTGATGTAACAAATGATCTTCAAGGTCGACAGCTTAAAACAATACGTCTTTATTATCTCAGTTTCTGTGGGTCAGGAATTCAGGAGCCGCTTAGCTGGGTGGTCTTGGTTCAGGGTCTCTCATGAGGTCGTTGTCTGGGGATTAGCTGGGGTTGTGGTCTTTGAGGGTCATCTGAGGCTGAAGGATCCCCGTGGTTGCTGACAGGCCTCTGTTCCTCATGCATTGTTGTACTGAGGACTTCACATCCTCACAGCCTGGGTCTCTTCATAGGGCGCCTCAGTGACTTCAACACCTAGCAGCTGGCTCCCTCCAGACCAAGTGATGAGAGAGAGAACACCCGAGCTGGAAGCCATGGTCTTCTGTAACCTCATCTTGGAAGGGACACACTGTCCCTTCTGGTGATACTGTTAGTCACAGGCCAGCCCCCTAAGAGTGTTGAAAGGGAATTGCCTAAATGTGAAACTACCAGGAGGTGGGAGATGGGGGCCATCTTGGAGGCGGGCTACCAGAGCCAATGACCTTACCTGAGGACTGTCTGGAGGAATGTAATTGGCTAGATTTTTGGAAAGTAGGAGACCGGATTCTTAGCGGATCAAGAGATATATAATACAAAGTCCTGGGCTAGAGTTGCAAAGCTTGGTCCTTAAGGGCAAATGCCAAGCCTATGGATGTTTGATCACATCTCTTCACCTATGGATGTTTGATCACATCTCTTCACCTATGGATGTTTGATCACATCTCTTCACGTGTGGCGCCCGTCACACTTACCAGCATCTCGCACCTAGAGACACATCACACAACTGTAGACACAAAGGCAATTCAAGAGTTCAGAAAGCAGGGCTGCAAGAGAAGATGAAAACATCAAGGAAATAATACAGTTTAAGAGAAAGAAAACTGACGAACAACTTAATGTACACTTTTTATTTTTTATATGTCTTGTTTGTGTTTCAGTGTGCACTTTACTTCAATCAAACCCTATGATAGAAAACTTGCATTTCCCAGTCAGAGCTAGAAGCAGCTCTAGAATTCTATAATTCATCTCCTTTGTTTTATAAACAAAGAACAGGAGGACTGAGCAATTTCTTGGTTTACAAAAAAGTTCCTTGAACTTTTTATATAAAAGAATTTTCTATAGCAATTTTTCTCAAAATTGAGTAAAACCCTTTTTATTTATTTATTTTTAACGTTTATTTATTTTTGGGACAGAGAGAGACAGAGCATGAACGGGGGAGGGGCAGAGAGAGAGGGAGACAGAATCTGAAACAGGCTCCAGGCTCTGAGCCGTCAGCACAGAGCCCGACGCAGGGCTCGAACTCACGGACCGCGAGATCGTGACCTGAGCCGAAGTCGGACGCTTAACCGACTGAGCCACCCAGGCGCCCCGAGTAAAACCCTTTTTAAAAGAAATTCTTTTTTTTAGGTTTATTTATTTAGTTAGAGAGAGAGAGAGAGAGCGAGCATGCAAGTGGGGGAGGGGCAGAGAGAGAGGGAGAGAGAATCCCAAGCAGGATCTGCACCATCTGCACAGAGTTCAATGCGGGGCTCGAACGTACAAACCGTGAGATCATGACCTGAGCCGAAATCAAGAGTCAGATGCTCAACCAACTGAGCTACCCAGGCGCCCCAAAAGAAAGATGTTCTTAAAGTCTCTGGTGTTGGGTTAGATTATTTTTATTATAAATAAGTCTCCGTGTGGGGAAGAGCCCCCAGGAGCAGCCAGCCCCTCTTGGGGGCAGACGGGGCAGAAAGAGGCTAAAAAAATGGCACCTCCCCAAATGAGTTCCTCAGCCCCATGGAGTATATCAGAGGCTGCAATAGTTATCTATGTGAATTAGCACAGAGAAAGAAATGTAATCAGGCGAGAGAATGAAATGTAAGTCAAGAAAGTTAAAAAGGTACTTTTTTTCTTATTTCTCCTTCTCTTTCATTTTTCTCTCATTTTCTTTGTCCCCAACCTTGAGAAAGTCACCCCAGACTTCCTGCTTTTCCCTGGATAAATAGCAGGTCTTGACTGCTTCCTCCCCCACGCAGATCAGACTAGATGAGTGAAAAGAATCTTGCCTGAGTGGTCATTTTATCAGCCAGAAACAGGGCCAGGAAATGTATCGTTATTACCCCGTCCTCACCCTGCCCACAGTGGAAAATTCTCCATGGGGGGCTGGGGCCCCAGGAGCAGCTCCCACTGCCTGGTGGCCAGGCTGAGAAGCCATCCCAAGAAACCCAGCGACATCACAGCTTTCCATAAACATACTTGAAATTCCATCTCCTGAGTCACAACTGGGGCTTTCCCCTCCTTTGTATGAGTTCAGGATACAGCACTTAAAAGTTCCACTGTAAGTTGCCGATCGCTTGAGATGTTGTACGTTGGTCAAACACCACCTCAGTGCAGAACCGTCAGCCACGTAGAATGGAGCTGCCTCTGCTTCCTCAGATGTTTGTTTTGGTTGATTGCACGCAGAGCACCAGGTGTGGTTTCAAGTTGGAAGGGCAACATCAACCACAGATGGTGATGGAAGGAAAAGGAGTCTGGGGGCCACAGATGATTTCATGAGCGTATTAAGCTCACTTGTGTATGTCACTGTTGACGCAACCCACCCATTGTGTACGTGCACTGGCCTTGTGGGTACAGAGGGGCAGGGGGCTAGGCTAGGAATCCAAAGACCCACGTTGTAGCTTGAGCTGAGCTGCTTACTGTGCTGTGATCGGGGAGCCCTTCACCAGTCTGAGCCTTGGGTCTCATTTGGTGGAAAAAAATACAGTTAGTTGCGTGTTGCATAGGATCCTAGGAGAGAGTTAAATGAAACACGTGTAAACGGAGACCCCTTGTACGGGAACTCTAAAACCCTGTGCGCACGGGAGGTATTGAGGAAGTGAATAAGTTCTATGTCCAAGAGTGAACAGGACCCAACATTTTATTCCCAACCGCATGGCTTAGTTGCATCGTTGTTTGGCTCTTCCTACATCATTTTTTTTTTTTTTAATATTAGTCCCTAGGGCTAAAAGGGAAAGCAGTACCCACTTTTCCCTTGCCAGGTTTAACACACACTTTCCAGGCACCTTCAATGCTTCTGATCAAGGGAACAACCACATGAGGCAGGCTAACATGAGACCTGGCAACATAGACAAAGGTACTTTAAACGTTTTTTGGCAGGATGCGTGCTGAATGTCACCGCGAAGGCCATGTATAGACACGGTCACAAATGAACATTTGAGGGGCACCTGGGTGGCTCAGTCAGTTAAGCTTCTGACTCTTGATTTTGGCCCAGGTCATGAGCTCTCGGTTCCTGAGATTGAGCCCCAGTGCAGAGCCTGCTTGGGATTCTCTCTTCCTCTCTCTCTGACCCTCCTTGCTCATGCTCTCGCTCTCTCTCAAAAATAAATAAACATTAAAAAAAAAAAACCCAGCACTTTGGAGGCACCCGGGTGGCTCAGTCAGTTGAGTGTTTGACTTCGGCTCAAGTCATGATCTCACGGTTTGTGGGTTCGAGCCTTGCGTCAGGCTCTGTGCGGACAGCTTGCTCAGAGCGTGGAGCCTGCTTCGGATTCTGTGTCTTCCTCTCTGTCTGCCCCTCACCCACTCCTGCTCTGTCTCTGTCTCTCAAAAATAAATAAATGTAAAAAAATTAAAAATAAGTAAATATACATTTAAAAAAAAACAGCACTTTGGGGGTGCCTGGACTCTTGATTTCAGCTCGGGTCATGATCCCAGGGCTGTGGGATTGAGCCCCACATCCAGCTCTGTGCTGAGTGTGGAGTCTGCTTAAGATTCTTTCTCTCTCTCGCTCTGCCTTTTGCTCTCATTCTCTCTCTCTCTCTTTAAAAACAAAAACAAACCAAAACAGCACCTTGGTACCCCTTTGCTCTTGAGACCCACGGAGGAGATGTCTTCTGTGGATCTGGCCTGTCCTGGGCTCTTCTGTCAGGACAGAGTGTAACGGTGTGTTTTCTTGTCCCCTCACCTCTGGACCATGAGCCCCTTGAGCTCTTCCCTTGTCAGGTGCTTCCTGAGTGGAGGTGAGGGATGATGCAGTAGAATCCGCTTGGGGAGACAAACGAGGAACAGAGTCAGTGTCATTGTCAGTGTGACACAGCTCCAGGGCAGGTGAGCCCAGGCCCTCCCGGGAGCTATGGAGGCACACAAGACCCAGCCCTGGAGGGCCTGGCGAGGCTTCCTGGGGGAAGTGACTGGGAGGAAGGGAAAGCAGGGTCAAGGAGGAAGTGTCCCACCACGCACAGCACATGGAAAGGCCTGGAAAACAGAGGCAGCCGACATAGTTGGGTTTGGCCGGAGGGTGGCTGTCAGCAGTCAGCGTTGCTGGTGGCTGGGCATCGCTCATGTGGTGGAGACTGTAGGGCTGAGGGCGGTGCTGGCCTGGCCCTTGTGGTGGCCGGACTCCAGCTGCTTCGGAATGAGCTAGAACTCTGTGTATTGGGAAGTTGTTGATTCCAGGCCATAGCTTCTTATCGGCGATTCCCAAAGATCTAGAAGTATTTCCCTACGTGGGGATCTGAGTTGCAAGGCTAAGAGGCCATGTTTCACACCAAACACGAGCTCATCGTTAAAATGAAACACAGTTGTTGGAAAATGTGCCCTGTGGTGTTTGGTCCCCCCAAATCTTTGACCTCGACTCAACGTGGATAATCAAGCAGCTTGACGTGATAAAAAGGACAAATTTCAGAGAAGCAAAGTTTCCCAAAGCAAATTTCAGCGACGTCCATCCGGTGATGAATGGACAAGCCAATGTGGCGTAACCACCCTGTGGGATAGTATTCAGCCATCGAAAAGGATGGCATACTGACGGATGCTACAGGGTGAATGAGCCCCGAAGACATTGTGCCGAGGGACAGCAGCCAGACACAACAGGCCACGTGTGATATGATCCCAGTTATAGGACGTGTCCAGGAGAGGCCATCCATGGAGACAGAAGGCAGGTTGCTGGCTGCCGGGGGCTGGGAGGAGGGGGAAACAGAGAGCGGTGCTCTGCTTCTAGGTATACGGTTTCCTATGGAGCTGAGGACAGTGGATCAGAATTCGGTAGAGGAGGCGGTTGCCTCTCACCGTGACTACACGAAATGCCACAGAATTGCTCACTTTGAAATAATTTTATGGCGTGTTCGTTCTGCCTCAGTTGTTACAAACTGAAACCAAAAAGTGCTTAGCAGACAAAAGGAAACGCAAACGTAATCTTGACTGTCAAATCCCTCAACCAGGATGATAGTTTACGTTTTAGAAAACGAACAAAACAAAACCCAGTGATGAGCGGGCAGCCTCCGGGGGCCCGAGTCCAGCGTGGGTGTCCCGCAGCCACGGCTGGTGAGCACCGACCGATGACACAGCTGACCGTCTCCCTCTGTTTGTCTCTGTCGTAGAAATGGAGAAAACGCGGTGCCAGCTGGAGCGAGAACACATCCTCGGGGCGGCGGGGGCAGCGGACCCACCACGGCCAGGTCTGTTCGTCCCCGAGTGTGACGAGCATGGGCACTACGTGCCCACCCAGTGCCACGGCAGCACCGGCTACTGCTGGTGCGTGGATCGCGACGGCCGTGAGCTGGAGGGCACCAGGACCAGGCCCGGGATGAGGCCCCCCTGTAAGTCCGAGGGCAGCGCCGTGCTGGGCTTGTGTCTGAGAAGGGCCTGGGGGACCGTGAGCGTCACCGGGGGTCCAGTGCCCGTGAGCGTCACCGGGGGCCTTGCCCAGGACGCAGGTGGCACTTTGTGTCTGCCCTCTGCACCCCTCTTCTCCGTCCCCCTCGCATGAACCCCACTCCCTCCATCTCTCTGTCCTTCCTCCCTCCCTCCTCGTACCCGTTCTCCTCCTTTCCTGTGCAGACCTGTTCTGTATAGATGCCAGCGGGACTGGCCGCAGTGATTCTCGGTTGGTAGCAGAGGGTGTGTGTGCTGTGGGTCCCCCGGGGCACAGTCCCTGCAGTGGTGGCCTGGCCTTCCAGTGTCTGTGGTGTTGGGACATTGAAGGCCTGGGAGAGGCCGACCGAAGCCCTGCCCTGGGAGGCGCTGGGCAGGGAGTAGGGGCCTGTGTGCGGCCCAGCGGGGCTGTGCGGCTCGGGACCCAAATGGCCTCAGTCTCAGCTTCCTCAGCCTCCACCCAGCAGAGGAGCAGAACAGTCTCTTGGATGGATCCCAGCTCTAAAATCCTGCCTCTGTCTCAAACGTAGGAAATGGTAGCTGTCACAAGTTACCAAAATCAGATGCAGTCAGTCCTTGAATCTCCATTGTCCATACAGCTAATAATCAGGGATTGACCCCCTACCAGATATTTTCCGGAAGCTGCTAAGAGGCTGCTAAGTGAGCGGGAAGGGGTCATTAATCCATCCGGCCAACGTTCACTGAGCTTCAGATGCTGGGGTCAGTGCTGGGGGTCCAGAAGGGGGAGTCACAGTGTGGCACCCAGAAGGTCAGAGGACAGGTGAACAGGTGCAGGGCAGGGAGAGGAGCTCTGTGAGAGAGGAGGGGGCCGGGAGACCCAGAGGAAGGTGTCCCTGGCTTCTGTGGGCATGGGGGGCTAGTTGGGGAAGGCTTTCCAGAGCAGATGGTGTGAACCAAGTTATTGGGGGGGAGGGGCTGGGGTTGAGAGGCCGATTCCAGGCGGCAAGAGCAGGCTGCGAGCTCACAGACATTGCAGGGGTGTCTGTCCTGTGGGAGGGGAGTCGAGGTGAGGATCTGAGATGCCCAGCACAGGGGCCTGGGGTCGATCACGAGGGCAGCTGGGAGTCCAGGGAAGGTCTTGAGCAGGCGTTGATGCCACCAGGTGTAGGTTTTAGACAGATTGCTGGTTGGACCGTGGAAGCCGAGAGAAGAGTAAGAGGCCCCTGGGGGAGGGGAGGGGCCGTCCAGGTGCTGAAAACTAATCCAGGTGAGAAGCTTCGAGGGAACGGACCTCAGGGGCTGGCAGTGAGTTTGGAGAGGAGGGATGAACTCCAGAGAGAGTAAAGACGTCAGCCAGATGGGTTTATGTCACTGACTGGGCACAAGGAGCAAGACGTGGAAATGGCCCCAGTGACGACCGGGTCCAGCCCTCTCTCTTCAGAGAGCAGGAGACAAAGCCCAGGAAGAGCCATGACTCATCCACACAGCAGGGGAATGGAGGGCTGGGTCTGGGACCCAGGCTTCCTGACCCCCACTCTGTGCCCCTCACCCTTCTCGGGACACTCTGTCGTCAGGGGAGCCGGGGCGTCGTGCTGGGCATCGGGGTCAGCATTTAGGAGGCGAGGCGGAACCTGGGGGCGAATTGGTCTCTGATCCTCGTTCTGTCCCTGAAAGCCCAGAAGGGGCGTGTTCCCGCACGGCAGTGGATGTGACCCTCGCCCACCACGGGGACAGGGTGCGTGGGGCTGCTTCCCTGCTAGTCCCCCCAGCATTGGGAAGCTTAGTGCCTGCCACTGGGAAGTGAGCTCCCTGCGGGCAGGGCTTTCCAGGGGCTGTTTTGGTTCACTGCCGCGGCCCGTGCCCAAAGCAGGACGTGAATGGTCGCATTATTTCTATTTCTGTTTCGGGGAAGTCCAGGCCATTTTTTTTCAAGTGACCTTTAATGGCAGACTCATGCCCCACCTCCTCTTCCTCACAAATGCCCTCTGACTGAGGTCTTTCTGCAACTTGTGCTTTTAGATACAAATGGGCATTGAGTAGCTGTGCGCCTGTGGTGCCGTGAAGCTGGCGTGACCCCGTGTGTGTGTTTGTGTGCACTCCTCCTGCACATAGGCCTTGCTCATTGACATCTCCTGCCACCTAGGTCTGAGTACAGTGGCCCCCCCGATTCACCACGGACCCTCTGTCCCCACTGCTGTGATCCCTCTGCCACCTGGGACCCACTTACTCTTTGCTCAGACCGGGAAGATAGAGCGCCTCCCCCTGGAAGGAAGCACCATGCAGAAGTCAGAAGCCAAGACGCTGCTTCATGCCCCGGTGAGTGCTGGCTTAGTGCACTTGGCGACAGCTTCTGCTTCAGCGACCCGGAAAAACAAGCAGGGTGTAGTTAGACCAGTACCGGGGCTTGACCCCTGGACGCAGGAGCCTCTTGATTCCACGTGACCGCAGGTGTCCGTCTCTAGACGGGGCCACTGTGTTCCCGAGCCGCCTGTGTAGCTGGGAGGGCAGGAGCAGAATCGGGAAGGCCATGGAGAGGCCACTGTGGTGTCTGACCCCTCAGGTGGGGCATCACATGAGCTGGCAGATCTGGTCTGTGTGCATCTCCCAGGTCTGACCTTGCCCTTCCTGCTCAGTACAGTGGCTCGTGTTTGGCAGACCATCACCTCGGGATCCTCAAATCTGCCCCGAGGCGGTAACAGCTTCGGCTTAGAGCTTTTCAAAGCATCAAAGATGCATTCTGCCAGTTGGGGAATTTTTGTCTGTTAGGGGTTGGACACTTCTGAAAAGCTGTTCTGTTTCATCTGTGATCCTGACCCCCTCTCGCCAAGAACCCAGACCTGAGACCTGGGGGCTTCCGGCGGGATTGGGTCAGGGTTGCCAGAGCAGTGGGGCGGAAGGGGGGGCGGCCCTCAGGTTCCGTAAGGAGTGAAGACGCTTTTCAAATCCCCTTCTTTTTTTTTTTTTTATTTTTTTTTTTTTATTTTTTTTTTTTCAAAGTTTATTTATTTTTGGGACAGAGAGAGACAGAGCATGAACGGGGGAGGGGCAGAGAGAGAGGGAGACACAGAATCGGAAACAGGCTCCAGGCTCTGAGCCATCAGCCCAGAGCCCGACGCGGGGCTCGAACTCACGGACCGCGAGATCGTGACCTGGCTGAAGTCGGACGCTTAACCGACTGCGCCACCCAGGCACCCCTCAAATCCCCTTCTAATTAGCCTCGATTGGATTCGTGTTCTTCTCCTGCACAAAACCCTCTGACGAGCTCTTCCTTCACACAGAATGAATCCAGTTCTTCTTTGTCCTCTGGCCACCTCCTCCATCCCATCTCCTGCCACTATCCCCCCCACTCTCCAGCTTCAGCTGTCTGACCCTCTGGCTGGTCCTCAACACACCACGCACATTCCCACCTCAGGACCTTTGCACCTGCCTGGAGTCCTCTCCCTCCCAGACCCTTCTGCAGTGCACTGCCTCGCCTCACTCAGATTTCTGTTGGCACATCACCTCTCTGAGAGGCCTGACCTGGCCACCCTGGCCACACTGCTCTCTGCCCCCTTATCCTGCTTTGTGTTCACCATAGCACTCAGTACTGCTCGATACATTATGTGTCAGTGTATATGTTCCTTATCCGATGTATCTATTCCCGCTAGGAATATAAGCATGCCAGACCAGAAACCATCCACCTGTTTCATGGAGGTATTTGTTTCACAGCGGTGTTAGAGCCAAAACAGTGCTTGGCACTCAGAACACAACTGCCGAACGAATAAGTGATCTTTGTATTGTTCTGTTCCCTCACTGACACACAAATCCCTCTGAGGGTGAGCATCATTCTCATTTTGTGTCCTCTCAAGCACACGCTCACGTAGCGGGAGTGGGCTGGGTTCCCTGTGAAAGTCATTGTCGCCCACGATGAAGGGAAGAGGTTAAATGTCAAGGGAGGCTGTGAAAAGCAGAAAATGGAGGTGGGGCCGGTGGAGGGGAGGGCACTGATACAATAGGAGAGATACTCACTGTTCTTTTATTTTGTGTCTTGTGTATTGTTCCCATTTTTAAATTTTTTTAAAAAATCTTTATTTACTTTTGAGAGAGAGAGATAGAGTGTGAGCAGAGGAGAGGCAGAGACAGAGGGAGAGAAGTAGGCTCTAGGCTCCGAGCTGTCAGCACAGAGCCCGACACGGGGCTCAAACTCACAAAGTGCGAGATCATGACATGAGCCGAAGTTGGACGCTTAACCGACTGAGCTGCCCAGGCGCCCCTGTTTTTACCATTTCTAACCACTTCTCAATGATGGTGTGACTGTCACCACCATCCATCTCCAGAACTGTTTTCATCATCCCAAACAGAAACTCGGTCCCCGTTAGATAATAACTCCCTCCTTCCTCAGCCCCTGGCAACCTCTAGTCTGCTTCCTGTCTCTATGGATTTGACTCCTCTGGGTGCCTCATATATTTGGAACCATCTGGTATTTATCCTTTTGGAAGGGGCTTACTTGACTTAGCATCATGGCCTCAAGGTTCATCCATGCTGTAGCCCGTGCCAGGCTTTTCCTTCCTTCTTAGGCTGGATAATATTTCATTGTATAGATTTACCACATTTTGTTTACCTGTTCATCCTTTGATGGACATTTGGGAATATTGCTTCTGCGGGGATGTATGCACCAACGTCTGTTCAAGTCCTTGCTTTCACTTTTTTTAAGGATGAACCAGACCTGGAATTTCCTAATCATATGGTAATTCTGTGTATGTTTTCTTTATATTTTGAGAAACTTGCCATGCTGTTTTCCTTAGCTGCACCATTTTACATTCCCGCGAGCGTGGTACAAAGATCCCAATTTCTCTAAATCCTTGTTGATACTTATGATTTTTAATTATTAATGCTAGTCATCCTAATATGTATGAAGTGCTACCTCGTCGTGGTTTTGATTTGTGTTTCTCCAACAAGCGATACCTGAATCTTCTCACGCACTTATGGACCATCCGTGTATCTTCTTTGGAAAAATGTCTACTCATATCCTTTGCCTATTTTGTAATTGAGTCATTTGTTGTTACTGAGTTGTAGGAGTTCTTCATATATTTGCTTTCCCTCACTTTGCATTTCCATAGACATTTTAGAGTAAGCTTGCAAGATTCTACCAAAGGGAAAAATAAAGCCTACTGGGATTTTGATACAGATGGCATTGAATCTTTAACTCTATTTAGGGGAAATTGATATCTTAGCAATATTAAATGTTACAATCTATTCAACTAATTTATCTCTTCATTTATTTGGGTCTTTAATTTCACTTTGTGATGTGTTAATAGCGTTTAGTGTAGAATCGTGCACGTGTAAAAATATTTGTTCTTAAATACTTTGTTTTGAATGTTATTTTAAACATTACTCTCTTAAATTTTTTATTTTGTGCTAGTATGTAGAAATACCATTTTATATTGCCCTTGTACCTGCAACCTGGCTGGATTTAATTGGTAGTTATAATAGTTCTATAGATTCCCTGGGATTTTCTACAGAAACAATCAAGTTGTCTTAGAGTGGTTTTACCTCTTCCTTTCCAATATTTGTCTTTTTAAAAAATGATCTTTAGGTAGGCAAAGGTTGCTTAGATGATGTAGAAAAAGTATAAGAGAAGCAATCATGAATTGAACTTAATAAATACTTAAAACTTGTGCTTTGTTAAAAACACCATTAAGAAAAAACAAAAAGTTGGGGCGCCTGGGTGGCGCAGTCGGTTAAAGCGTCCGACTTCAGCCAGGTCACGATCTCGCGGTCCGTGAGTTCGAGCCCCGCGTCGGGCTCTGGGCTGATGGCTCAGAGCCTGGAGCCTGTTTCTGATTCTGTGTCTCCCTCTCTCTCTGCCCCTCCCCCATTCATGCTCTGTCTCTCTCTGTCCCAAAAATAAATAAAAAACGTTGAAAAAAATTAAAAAAAAAAAAAGAAAAAACAAAAAGAAAAAACCCAAAACAACAACAACAAAAAGAAACTGAAAAAAACTACATAATGAGTGGAAATACACACACACACACACACACACACACACACACACGACAGAAGTTTTTAGCTGAACTATATAAAGAACTTCTACAGCTCAGTAATAAACATTTTTAAATGGACTAAAGACTTGAAGACCTTTCATAAAATAAAGGTGTCTGGATGCCAGGAAGCACACAGAAGATTCCCACCATCACTGGTCACTCAAATGCTAGTGAGTGGGCCACTCTTATGGCTGGTCTGCACTTCCAGGATAAAGTCATCATTGGCCTGGCCTTCGACTGTGTGGACAAGATGGTTTACTGGACCGACATCAGTGAGCCTTCCATTGGGAGAGCCAGTCTGCATGGCGGAGAGCCAACCACCATCATTCGGCAAGGTGGGCAAGCAAATACCATTCTTCCTTCTTGGTTTGGCTTCTGGAAGCCCAAAGGGTTCCTGGGAGAGAGCAGAGGAGTGGGCGTATGATTGCATACAGGATATGGTGATTTGAGGCTGACTGGGTCCTTGGCCTCAACGCCACCCTTTCCAGCCTTCTCTGGAAAGTCCTCCAAGGACTTATTGTTAAATCGTGAACACCTTAGCTGGGACTTGTGGCTGGCCTAAGATGAATAAAGTTAAAACAGGTAAGTGCCCACGCCTTTCTCTAAAAGCTTACGTACCCAGTTTTAATGAACAGTAAGGGCCAAACTCCACCATCCACTTTGGATATGCATTTCTCCTCTGCCTGTTGAGCCTAGACTTGATTCTCAGAATGCCTGCCCCGTGGTATGCTCCACTGGGATTTCCCCAAAGGCAGCAGGCAGATGATCATAAAGTTGGGAGGGTTACAAGCATATTGGCAAATATCGTCCCTGATAGCTGTCTATTCCCAAGACAGTTTTCAAGTCAAAAGTTGTCACTTCCACCTGTGACATCGTGGTGGTGGGGGGGACATGTCTTTTCTACCTTAGCTCCACTGGCACCTGTTCTGATGGCCTGTGTCAGAGGAGTGCAGCAAATCGGGCTGGGCTTCCATAGACATTCCTCAAATTTCAGTTGCAATACTGGTAATGAGGTCCACGACGCTTTGGCACAGCCTACCCCTCAGCATTTAACCTCAACTCCTTAACTTACAGAGGTTGATTAAGGTCAAGAACTCTATGCGTTATTGTAATGCCTACATTCAACAAGTCATGACTATTTTATGTGGATATGTTTCATCAAGATTAAAGACCATTACAGCAAAAATCCAAGGGTCTGTACAAATTCACCTTTACTGAAAAGGTCAAATATTACATGTTGCTAAGTCAGTAACTCAGCAGCTGACTTGCAGGTATTTTCAATCGAAAGACATCGTGGGGGCGCTTGGGTGACTCAGTCGGTTGAACATCCAACTCTTGATTTGGGCTCAGGTCATGTTCCCAGGGTGGGGTCATGGGATTAAGCCCGGCATCAGGCTCTGTGCTGATCGTGAAGCCTGCTTGGAATTCTCTTTCTCTCCCTCTGCCCCTCTCCCCTGCTTGCGTTCTCTATCCCTAAAATAAAAAAGAAAGAAAGAAAGAAAGAAAGAAAGAAAGAAAGAAAGAAAGAAAGAAAGAAAAAAAGAAAGACATTGTTATGCCAATGATAGTTGTATAAAATCATCTTGTTTCCTCAGCAAAACACTGAAATCAAAGATACGGTTTCAAAATGTATGAGCCTCGTTCGGTATTTCTTTTTACTTGGGGCTGCATGTCACTTTTCCCACTTCCAATTTAATGTTTCTCTAATAATTGATGTTCCGGAAGGGTGCCTATGGGACAGTTTTTTTCCTTTCTTGGCTCCTTCACAAAAGATGATCAACAGGAACCAGGCTGAGGTTGAGTTAAATATGTCTAGCTTTGGACATAGACCCTGACTCCTTTTCTGGAAGCTGACATGCTATTTAAATAATGTCTGGTAGTTTTCATGGTTTCGTTTAATGAGCAGAATTTTGAAAATGCCTTTTTGCATCGTGTGTGTGTGTGTGTGTGTGTTAAAAATGTTGTTGCTATTGTCTGTGATTTGACTTCAAAACCCAGTGGAAAAGGGGAATAGGTCATCATTGCTATTTCCTGTTGCTTCTGGAACTGATAATTATCCAAGAAAGCTTTAAGCACAGTAAGAAACATTCCAGGCCAAAAGTCCACTGTGAAAACACAGAATTAAACTAGAATGCGATCTTTGTAGAAGAAAGATCACTGGGAATAAATTTTCTTTTATTTACAAATAAAAATAGTTATTGAAAAATAATTTGTAAAATATTTAAATAAAGGAGAAAGAAACTTCCACTTAAATCTTCATTGTGGTACAGGTTGGTGCATCCCTAGTGAGTGGAAGAGGGGGTATGTATCTCCTCTCTAGTTCATGCAGCCTGAATCCTAAGCTTCTCTTTCTTTCCTTGAGTTAAACTCCTAACCAAACATCTTTAATCAGGATCATCATCTGTTTCCTTTTGACATCAGCAGTGTGGAATATATTGCCTTGCTGTCTTCCCTAATTGCCCTGACTGCACAGTAAAGGGGGAGGCTTTCCAGACCTTTCCTTTGGCATGATAGTTCATAAAGTAGTGTTTTCCTAGTTGGAGGAGGTTTGATTGCTCTTGGGTTTGAGGTCAGGATCAGAGCTGTTGATAAGGAACCAGAGAGACATGGAGTTTCTGGGTTCCTCTGGGTATCTTGCAAAGTACTGTCACTGAACAGCCTTTTCTCCCCCACTCTTCTGTGTGTCTGAGTGACTGGTGTCCTGGCAGAGAATGTGCTCATTCCAGATACACCCCAGAATGATTTATTCTACCTTTGTCTGAAAGTCGGAAGGGGTCTTTGGAGGTCAGGCTCGCTGTCCCTTCACCTCTAGGGACGTGGGAAACAGTGTCATACTTTACAAATCTCTACTTTTGGTTTGAATAACAAAAATCTTGTTTGAGTGCTTTTTCTAATTCTTAATAAACTGCCTCTGGCTGGGGTCCTTTCCGGGGGACGGGGCTGTGGTGTTTCCAGCATCTAGGGTCATGGTCATATTAGGAGTCTAGTGGAGGCTGATATGAGAGAGCGGACGTTCTGAACCATTTCCACGCTGATGAAAGAACACATGTGGGCATGATTTCCTCATATCCAGGATCCCTCGGGTAGGATGGCTTCATCCTTGGCCTCTTCTGCCTCCTGCTTACACTTCCAGCCATACTAAGTGACCTTCAGTTCTCTGATCAGTAGAGAGGAGGGAATCCTAAGTGACACTACTAAAACCCTGGTGGGGTTCTGATGTTTCATTTGCTTTTATTTATAGTCCGGGAACCATTAGTTCGGTGGCTCTGAAGGTTCCTGTTGTGGCTGGCTTACTCTGTGGCAGCCCCTGGCTTGGAAATCAGTTACTTAAAACCTAGTGAGGACTTTCCAGGAGTGCTATATGCGATCACTGACACCCCTTCTTTGTACTCCTGATACCTGTGCAAAAGTAGTAACAGCTGTGATTTCTTGCAGTTACTCCTCTGAGATGACCCTATTCCCCCAATAACTAATGAACAAGGTGTATGGATTTGTTGCATTTTTCTATGCTCCCCCCCCCCCCCATGCTTGCGGGTTAAGCTCGAAGCTCTTTAACACGGGCATCCTAACTTCATCTCTGGGCACTCTCCCGTCCTCATGGACTCCAGCCATACAAAATCATGCTGTATCCAATCTTCTCCCACTCCCTGGAAGCCCGCATCCAGGATCTTTGCCTGACAAACTCCTGTGGGTCCTGGGGGAGCCAGCTTTACGAGGTGTTGTCTCCCTCAGAAATCCCTCCCAGGTCTCCCCAGGCTAAGTCTAGTGTCTCCCTCCACGTTCCCATAAAACCAAAACTCAGTCTGAATTGAGATTGGTTGCAAGTTCCTGGAAACCAGGGCCACCACTTAGGCTTCATTATGGGCTTGGTACATAATGAGATGTCCGCCGAGTGAACGAGTGACATTGTCACTTTGACTGTGGCTCATCTGATCAGCAACATGCATTTCATGTTCCCATTTGTTTTTCCAAAGTGCAAGGATTGAACACCGAGGGGAATAACACTGAGTAAATCCACAAAACCTAATCTTAACTTGCTTTAAAAACCCAGAAGTATTCCGTGTTTGATTCTAGATCTTGGAAGCCCAGAAGGCATTGCCCTCGACCATCTTGGCCGCAACATTTTCTGGACTGATTCTCACTTGGATCGAATAGAAGTTGCAAAGCTGGATGGGACCCAGCGCCGGGTGCTGTTTGAGACTGACTTGGTGAATCCCAGAGGCATCGTAACGGATTCCGTGAGAGGGTATCTTTGTGTAAATCTGTGTAAATCTATTCGACTTGCAACTGCTCTTTCAGATACTCTCAAATGTCAGGCTCCAATGCCAGCATCAGTCTCCTGAAGTGAATGAGTTCCAGGATGAACAGGTCTACAGCTGGTACCTTACAGATATGCACTGTGAAATGCCACAGTTCCCTGTGACCATGGACTTGATCAACCATGTTCTACTTGTAAATCTTTTAGGAAGGGACTTTGTAAGTTCACGGCTCAGAAATTGGGTATTTCCATTCGAGTCGAATGTGGATAAACACTTGCCTTGTACCAGCCCCAGAATGGTGTCCAAGTGGCATAAATGTACCCCTGGGGCTGAGACCCACACAGCATGGACACCTTGGAGACCCCTTCCTGGGGGTTTTGTCATCACATCAATGCTTTTTTTTCTTTTCCCTACAGTTAGTTTTAAATCTTACCTGCGAGACCTTTTGCACCTCACGCTGTGATTCCTTCCCCGTGAGACCACACCCCCAGTTCTGTGGCCGCTTGGCCACCTCCCCTATGGCAGACACCTCAGCCACCAACTCTGTCAACATCTGCTTATGTGCCCGAGCCCCTGGGTCCACTATGCACCCCTGTGTAGTGACAGCATGTAGGAATCCCCAGATGTTTATCTCAGGTGTGTGTTGTTTTGTGTTGTTCTTCTAAATAGCTTTATGGAGATACGCTGTATCAGTTACGTTTAAGGAAAGTGAGGTCATTAGGACCAGAATAACCAAACTCAAACCAAGAACCAAACCCAAGTATCTCCTACAAAGGAAAAGGTGTCTTATCACCTCCAGACCCCTTTTAGCCATCCTGGGTTTTAATGTGTTCATCGTGGGTTCTCTTAAAGTTTTTTTTTTTTTAAATAAAATTTTTCTTATCCATCTTTGTTCTTTCTTTGTTATTCCTCTTATAACATCTTTGTTGTTCCTCTTTCCCTTCCTTTTCCTCCTGCAGGAATCTTTATTGGACAGACTGGAACAGAGAAAGCCCCAAAATCGAAACTTCCTATATGGATGGCACAAACCGGAAGATTCTGGTGCAGGATGATCTGGGCCTGCCCAACGGGCTTACATTCGATGCCTACTCGGCTCAGCTCTGCTGGGTGGACGCAGGTGACGAAGAGCCCCGCGCCTGGCTGCTGGGGTTGCAACACTGCTTTTTCCTTTTAACCTAAACAGTTATTCTCACCCACTGTAGGCTGGGATCTGTTATGGGGAAGAGAGTGTAAGATACCTGTTTTATTTTCCTACACAAAAATCAGCTGCCTGTCTTTGCTCTGAAATGCATGGTTTCTATAGGCTTGACGGTGTCCAGGGCAAGTGTTCCATCTTTAAATCAGGGGTCAGCCAATCCTAGCCCGTGAGCCACATCCAGCCAGCCGCCTGTTTTGGTACGAGTCAGGTGCTATAAATGGTTTTTATTTATTCATTGTTTTGAGAGAGAGCAGGAGAGCAACAGAGAAAGAGAGAGAGAGACAGAATCTCAAGCAGGCTCCGTGCTGTCAGCACAGACACTGACGTGGGGCTTGAACATGAACCGTGAGATCATGACCTGAGCCGAGATCATGACCTGAGCCGAGATCAAGAGTCAGACGCTTAACTGACTGAGCCACCCAGGCACCCCTGGGTTTTACATTTTTAAATGTTACATTTTAAAAGGTTCCATAAATAAATGCCTCCATAGTGTCCTCGATTGTGCCTCTTGGCCCACAAAAGCTAAATTAATTACTGTCTGGCCCTTTGAGAACAAGTTTGCTGACCCTTAGAGTTGTTCTCATCCTATTATTATCTCTGCATTAGGCAATTTGTGACTTCCATCCTGTCACTTGCATCTGTTCCCCAAGGGCTCGGGCAAGACTTGTGGAGCCAGGGAAGAGAGGCATGGGGTCCTGATGTGAGCCCCTGGCCTGGGGTGTCCCTCAGGGGAGGGATGTGGGCTCAGTCGGGGAGCAAGGTCAGTCATCCCTCGAGTGCCTGTGGAGTACCTGCCCTGTTCCCAATACTGTCAGGTGCTCAGGGCCAGGGTGGGGGGCGGTGCAGGGACTGTACCACAGGAGGGAAGCACGCATAATTAAAATTAAATCAAAATGCAAGCCGTGAGCTGGCCCCAGTGTGGGCACTGATAGGAGGCTGTGCGGGGCTGCAGCCGAGGTGCAGGTTAGCAGTTGTTAAGAGCTCTGACTGCAGGGAGGGAGGGCCTGGGAGGCTTCGGCGGGGGGGGGGGGGGGGGTAGGGACTTGAGCGAGAGCTGGAAGACGTCCTCGTTCCCACCGGGTCCCCAGCTGCTCTGGGAATGGGCAGGACAAGGAATGGTCCTCTGCCCAGCCCACATGGGAACCAGGTATGGGTTCCCCAGCGGAGGTGGGTGTTGACCAGTGAGAGGGGCAAGGCAGGATGAGGAGACCGCGTTCTGCTGTTGAAGAGCAAGTCATGTGTGTTCTCCGGGATCTGTCATCGTAAGGCTGACTTTCTGTCACCCTTGCCTCCGTTCCTCGTTTTGACACCAAGGGGCCATTTCTTCTATGAACGGCTTGTCTTTGTTCCACACAGGCACCAGTCGGGTGGAGTGTCTGAAGCCCGGGCAGCCGAGCAGACGGAAGGTTCTCGAAGGGCTCCAGTATCCTTTCGCTGTTACGAGCTACGGGAAGCATCTGTATTACACAGACTGGAAGATGTACGTGAGCTGTTGCAGCGTGGGGGGCAGGGGGGAGGGTGGGGGCGGGGTATGTGGTGGCGGGGGGAGCAGGAGCCTGCCACCCTGTCTCGGGGAGGCCAGGCCCTTCCCATGTGGCCTCTCGGCCTGACCTTCCAGGATACCCGCCCTGTGCCTCGCCCTTCTGCCCGTCAGGAGGGGAGGGCGTAGGAGGGTGAGGGCCGGGCTCCTTGGGGGCCAGGAGGGGCCGTTTACCATCCCAGGGCTCCCGGATGGGCAGCTTCAAGTCTGTGAACTTGGACTTCATGAGCCTGTCTGTTCTTCCCCCAGGAGCTGGCCCAGGCTCACTTGGCCGGCGGGCTCCCCGCCTACCCCGTGCCCCCACTTCATTCTATTTAAACTGCGACATTCCCACAGCCCCTTCTTAAAATTTTTTTTTTTTTCAACGTTTATTTATTTTTGGGACAGAGAGAGACAGAGCATGAACGGGGGAGGGGCAGAGAGAGAGGGAGACACAGAATCGGAAACAGGCTCCAGGCTCTGAGCCATGAGCCCAGAGCCTGACGCGGGGCTCGAACTCACGGACCGCGAGATCGTGACCTGGCTGAAGTCGGACGCTTAACCGACTGCGCCACCCAGGCGCCCCTCCCACAGCCCCTTCTTGACCACCCCTTCCTGCAAAAAGGAGGAAGCAGCTGTGGCCACGGGCATCTGGAGAGAAAGCCGATTTCCCAGCCTGGAATTTAGAGCTGAGGGGCAGAGCTAGCTCAACTTTGCCCTTTTTTTTTTTTTTTTTTTTTTTTTTTTAAAGAGGCCAGAGAAATGCAGGCTTGTTCCCACCACAGGAGGAGGGGCGGATGGCTAGGAAGTGAGCCCAGCGTGTCCCTTCACGGCCTCCAGTTTATCCCCAAAACCCCAGAAGACGCTGCCCAGTAGACAGAAGGTTGGAGCCACCAGATGTGTCTTTATTTGCTGCCCTTTGGTGTTTTGTAGGAGTTCTGTGGTTGCTGTAGATCTTGCCATTTCCAAAGAGACGGATACCTTCCACCCCCACAAGCAGACCCGGCTGTACGGTGTCACCACGGCCCTGTCTCAGTGTCCCCAAGGTAACGCCCCCGTGCTCTTGCCGTTCAGCGGCCAGGGATGCTCTTGGCTCCACGCCTCCGCCCTGCCTGCTGCCCGTGGGGCCTCCACCTACCCTGGTCACATGGCAGGCGAGACGCACTCCCTTCCATCGAGGGCCTGCATTGTTTAATAAGTGAGCCAAGTCAATACCTAGGAAACATTAGGCAATGAACTGGAAATGGTGGACAAGGGGGAGGAAGAGTATTGAATCTTGGGCCGGGTCTGGAAGTGTGTGGTCTCCGGGTTCCAAGTAGGAACATCCATGGTACGGTCTCTGTGGCTTTAAGGGTCCCTCCACTTGGCCTAACAGCCACAATAGTAATTACCCCTAATAATAATCACAGACACGGACAAGGTGCTTACCGTGAGCTGGGTCCTTTACGTATGTGAACGCGGTGTGCTAAGTGCCTTGTGTTTGCTAGTTCGCTTAATCCTCATGGCGACCGCACGAGGTAGGTACTATTTGTGTGCCCATTTTATGCATAAGGACACGGAAGCCACTAGCCCGAAGTCACAGGGCTCACAGTGGTGCAGCAGGAGGGTCAGCCAGGCATCCTGGCTCCAGGACCTGCTGTGTTGCCTCTTGGGAGACCTCTCCCCTCCCTCACCCCCCTTGGCTCCCTACCTCCCCGAGGCCAGTGCAAAGCCGAGTGGACAAGCTAGACAGAGAGCCCTCTGTGCTTGAAAACTCCAGCTGCGTGTTACAACCAGAGCCGGAAGACCCTCCCTGAGACCATCGATAAGGTTCATGGTAAATCCGCACAGTCCCCAACTCAGAAATCAGTGTTTTTGCCCTCTGGCAAATCCATCACCGTGAGGATTCCCTTTCTGGAAGCACCCACACGCTTGGTCTCCTGGAAACCGAGAAGGGGACTGATGGGCGGGCTCTTCTCTTACATGGCTGTTGGACTGACCTCTGCCTTTCCCAGGTCACAACTACTGCTCGGTGAACAATGGTGGCTGCACCCACCTCTGCTTGGCCACCCCCGGAAGTAGGACCTGCCGTTGCCCTGACAACACCCTGGGAGTTGACTGCATCGAGCGGAAATGAAGACAAGAAGGCCTCATTCCCTCGGCAGGTACTCAGCGTCACCCTACTTGAAAGGGTCCAGACTGAAAACTGTCCGACCTGGTGGCGATCAGGCCCAGGTCCTACCCAGCCTGAGCCCCGACAGTATTCCCCTCACTGTTCCCCCAAAACATATGCCCCCGGCTTCTGGAATGGGAAAGCCCCTTCCCCCTCCACAAAGACAGAAAACCCCGACTCCGGATTATGTGCCCATCCCAGTGCTCTGGAAACTGTCCCCAGTTTATCCCCCTGGTGATGAGCAGGGCCCGCCCAGGCCTGAGCTGCCCCCTCCCCCTGTGGCCTTATAAGCTCAGCCTCACTCTGACACACCCACCATCCTGTTAACTACCCGACGCACCAGCCAGGGCCACCTGGGCAAGGCCGTGAATGAAGGAGGGAGTTAACCCTCCCCCTCTTTTTTTCTCTTGGTGCTCTGATTTCCCTCTTCATGCTCCTGGCTTTTTACTCCCAAGTTCTATACCACCTGCATCCTGCCCAAGGCCCCCATCATAGTGAGCAAGCCCTGCCGTTTTGTTCAAAACCCACCTGGTCTTAGGGCCATGTGGATACGTATGGTCGATCATCAGCATTCCCTCCCAGATAAGTTACTGGCATTTCGGCAGCAGCCCTTGGTAGGCCAAGCCCTTCAATCGAAGGAGTGTCCAGTGGTAGGAATTTCAACACGTAGAGTTGGGTTTTGAGGACGAGGATTCTTGGATGTGCCTTAAATTACACCATTGGATACCAAACGATCCCCCTTTGCCCAAAGCACCTGGATCCGAGCATCTGGTCTCTTGAGCAGCATGGCCCCACTGGGGGCTGGTGCCAGTGGTGACGGGTCTATAGGCCTTCGTCTCCCACCTCCGCTGGTGAGAGCCAACCTACAGTCCGTCAGCATGACCCCGTGTCTCCTTTGTTTCCCCTTCTGTTCATGGCTCTTGCTGGCTGTGTTCCCACCTACAAGGGCCAGAGTGAGTATTTATATTCCTGACCCAGACCCATTATTGCTCATTGGTGTAATTAAAGGGACCGTCGCCACATTTCATGTTTATGTTTCTACAGTTTGTTTAGAAACATCTCCTGGCCGTACGAGCAGCTAGTGTTATCTTTTTATCAGCTGCCGTCCCGAGGTGCAAAACAGTAGGAATTTTGGATTGAAAGTGGGGCATCAGGAGATGGAGTCTGTAAAGATTGGGGTAAGGGCGCAGAGAAGGCTCAGGAGAAAGTGTCACAAAGAGGTTGGTCAGGAGCAGGAGTGGAAAACCCAAGAGGAAAGGGGAGAAGAAGGTATTTAGCAACGGCAAGAAGAAAAACTCTCCAAAGAGAAAATGGCACATTTTGCCAAAGGACACCTTCGCTTGAGGACGTGGAAGAATTCGTCTGTTTTTCTCCTTGGGGAAGAGGTCCTTCCCTTATCTGCAAACCTCAGTACACTCATCACCCCTCCAGCCCGTATCCCCTCCTCACTTTGTCCTCATGTGCTGCGGCATCACAATGGAGCCTGGACCGGGAACGAGCCTTGCCCTGAATGATTGGAGTTCCTTCTGAGAGCCAAACACATTCCCGAGAATCACGCAGTTTGGGGAACGTGCGGGTCTTTTATCCAGCCCAGCCCCATGAATTAGTTTCACCTTTTTATATTTATCATTCCGTATCAAGCCCTGTATATCAAATGTTCGTCATGATTTTGTATAATTTTTATAACTATTTTATTCATTCTACTAGATTCATTCTAAAAGTTTTCAGACGGTCAATTCTTAAACTGTGGAAACCACTGAAGGTGCTTATTAACTGTTCCCCCCAGATTTTTACAAGTATTGGATGATTCCTTGAGTTTACAGTTGTATAAATATCAGTGCAAAAATAAAATTTTTTTCATAAAAAAGAGTCTTTATGCTTTTTGAATAAAGAGATTTAATGTTGGGGGCTGATTCACAATGAGAAGATCGCCATTTAATAATCTGCAAAATCTTGGGGTGTCTGGGTGGCTCAGTGGGTTAAGCGTCCCACTCTTGATTTTGACTCAGGTCATGATCTCAGTTTGTGAGTTCAAGCCCTGCATTGGGCTCTGCACTGACAGTGTGGAACCTGCTTGGGATTCTCTCTCTCTCTCTCTCTCTCTCTCTCAAATAAATAAAACTCTTTTAAAAAATCTGCAAAATCTGTGGCACCCCCAGTGTTACAAGGGGTGGTTTGTTTCCCACAAAAGACTTAGGGGCTTATTGAATTAAAAAATCATTCTACCAGGGACCCCAAACCACCCTTTTGGACATTGTTTTCATGTTCTAGAAAACTGTTCTTCAACCGCAGGCAGAGGAGTTTCCTATCTCAGTTCTGAAGATGAGCCGTGTTTTTTTTCTTTTCCCTCTCCTCACCTCCAGAAGGAACAAAGGCACTTTCCTGGCACTGACCATGGCCTGAGATCCCTGGACTGTTCCATGCTGGCCCTTGGGTGGGATGGGAATGGGGCTTTGACTTGGATAGAGCGAAGGAGGGCTCAGAAGTTGCAGGGGTGATGATGCTCAGAGCTGCTGTTGTAGGCAGAAGGGAACTGGTACCCGAGGGCCTGCGTGGGACATGACAGCATCCGTGGGACCAGTGACAGCCTGCCAACATGAACTTCCTAAAGGGGACAGCTTCTGTTTGGGCTAAAACTTACAGTGTTTTAGGTTCATAAAACCTAGTTACCTAAAGGGTACATCAGATGGTAGAGTGGGGTGGTCCAGAGATACATCTCTACCAAGACAAGGACTGCACTGGCAGAAGCTGTCTGCATGAACTACTTTGGACCTCTAGATGTAGGAAAACACAGCTGCACCCCAGGGAGAGCTTGATGAAGAGGCTGCTGAATTTCGGTCAATTTCAGCTTTTCCTGAGTCGTGGTGGCCATCCGCCATCATGCAGCCCCACTGTGGGGCAGAGGGGACAGCAGCCCAAGCTCCTAGTGTGGCATTGCTGGGGCCAGGGTGGGCCATAAGGACCTTGTTCTCCAAAAATCAGGGTTGTGTGTTCTGATTGCTGACTGCTGCTTTTAATTGTTGGGGGGCCAGCACATGGAAAAAGTCTTGAGGACCTTAGATTTGACAATGGTTTCTTGTAGATGACATCAAAAGCCCAAACCTCAAAAGAAAAACAAATAGATCGGTCTTCAAAATTAAAAACTTCTGTGCACCAAAGGACACAACTAAGACAGCAAAAAGACAACCAACCCGTGGAAGGGGAGAAAGTATTTGCAAATCCTGGTTAGTATCCAGAGTATATAAAGAACTACAACTCAGCAGTGACCATAACAAAAAACCCAATTCAAAAGTGGACAAAAGATTTGAATAAACATTTTTTTTTCAAAAGAAATCTACACGTGGCCAATAAGTGGACAAAAAGATGCTCAACACCATTCATCATTAGGGGAATGCAAGTCAGAAGCGCAATTAGATGTCACTTCACATCAGTTAGGATGGCTATCAGAAAATCAAAACCAAAACCAAGCAGGCAAACAAAAAAGACCAGAAAATAATAAGTGTTGAGGAGGATTTGGAAAATGGAAGCCTTGTGCATAGCCAGTGGAAATGTAGACTGGTGTAGCAGGAAGGAAGGCAGCTTTGTGGTTCCTCAAAAAGTTGAATAGAAAATTACAGTACTTCTGGGGCGCCTGGGTGGTTCAGTTGCGTAAGTGGCTTCAGCTCAGGTCATGATCTTGCGATTCGTAAGTTTGAGCCCCGCATCTGGCTCTCTGCTGTCAGCATGGAGCCCACATTGGATCCTCTCTCTCTCTCAAAAATAAACTTTTAAAAAAAGAAGAAGAAAATTATCATAACTTCCAGGTAGACACCCAGAGGAATTGAAAGCAGGGGCTCAAATGGCTACTTGTCCATCAGTATCACCTGTTCACCTTAACCAAAGATGAAAACAACCCGGGTGCCCATCAACAGATGAAAGGATAAATAAAATGTACTCATACAATGAGATATTCAGCTATAAAGAGGAAAACGTTTCCAAGAACATAGATGAAACTTGAAGTTGTTATGCTAAGTGAAGTAAGTCAGACACAAAGGAACCAATATTGCATGATTCCACACATGTGAGTACTTCGAATAGGCAAATTCACAGAGACGGAAAGTAGATGAGAGATTACCGGGGCGGGTAGCAGGGGGAATAGAGAGTTATCACGTAACGGTTTCAGAGTTTTTATTTAGGGTAATGAAAGAGTTGGGGACGTAGATGGTGGTGATGCCCTGACGACACTGTGAATGTACTTACAGCCCCTGAATCACACACTTAAAAATAGTTAAAATGGCAAATTTTATGTTATATATATTCTATCACAACTTCTAAAAATTAAT
The DNA here is from genome assembly GCF_007474595.2 of Lynx canadensis. Lineage (NCBI taxonomy): Eukaryota > Metazoa > Chordata > Mammalia > Carnivora > Felidae > Lynx > Lynx canadensis. The sequence continues at coordinate 74,343,996 of NC_044313.2, read as the reverse complement.
GTAATATACCAAGAGCCATAAAACGTGTACTTTAAGTGAAGTATATGGCATGTGAATTATATATCAATAAAGCTTTTTTTTTTTTAATTTGAGAGAGAGAGCGAGGGAGCGAGTGGGGAGAGAGGCAGAGGGAGGGAGAGAATGGACATGGGGCTCGACCCCACAACCCTGGGATCTGACCAGAGCCGAAATCAAGAGTCAGACGTTCAACCGACTGAGCCACCCAGGTGCCCCAAAACTTAGTTTTCAAAAAAAAAAATCACTGTAATTAAAAAAAGAAAAAAAAAACTTGTTACCAAAGGTTGGCAAAATGCTGATCACTGTTGTAGTTGGCTACATTGTATAGATTCCAGGATTCTAGTCTAGGTACTTCTGCGAAAGGATTTTGCAAATAGAACTAGGGTTATTGGGGGCCTGGGTGGCTCAGTCGGTTAAGCATTGGGCTTCGGCTCAGGGCATGATCTCACAGTTTGTGAGTTCAAGCCCCACATTAGGCTCTAGGCTGACAGCTCAGAGCCTGGAGCCTGCTTCAGATTCTGTGTCTCCCTCTCTCTCTGCTCCTCCCCCACTCACACTCTGCCTGCCTCTCTCAAAAAATTAATAAACTGTAAAAAAAATTTTTTTTAAAGAACTAAGGTTATTAACTACCTTAAAACAGGGGATTCTTTATCCTGGACAATGGAGGTGGGCCCTTAGAGGAATGGGGGCACTTGGGTGGCCCAGTTGGTCTCTCTCAAAAAATAAATATTTAAAAAAATTAAAAAAAAAAAACAAAACAGAAGAGGAATGCGGAAGAATCAACTAAGGCAAAAACAGAAAGCAGGCAAGATGACACTGAAGGGTAGGAAGGACCCGCCTGGACATTGGTGTCTTAATGGAGGAAGGCAGTTGTGAGCGAGGAGCAAGGTTACCTCCACAAGCTGAAAACAATTCCTGGCTGGCGACCAGCAAATTGGGACCTCCGTCCTACGACTACAAGCAACTGAGTCCTGCTATAACCTGAATGGGCCTGGAGGTGAGTTCTAACCCCAGAGCCTCCAGAAAGGGGTGGAGTCCTGCAGATGCCACGGTCACGGCCAGATGAGACCCTCAGCAGAGGACCCACCTGAGCCACGCCATGCTAATCGTCTCATCTACTCAGCTGTGAGACTTTCCACGGTGGCGTTTTGAGTCACAAAACATGGGGTAATTTGTTACGGCAGCAACAGAAACCTAATACGCTGTTGCCGCTTGGGGTTATGCCAGATACTTTCCATTTGTCCGTCTGCTCTCCCCGTCCTGATCCGAACCCCAAGAGGCCAAACCACATGGATGACATAATGACTCCCTTGCCCCCTGGCCTCCTAGGAGGCAGAGGAGGGAAAGAAGAGAGCGAGAACAGATCTGTACCGCCCACTCCCTCCCTGCTGGGTCTCCCTCCCAGGACCGGGTGTATCTCTTGACCAGAGGTCACAGCCCCTCTCCAGGTGTCCTCTCCCCACACCCCGCCAGTGGTCCCAAGGACCCCTTTCCTCCCCTAGTCAATCTGGGCGTCAGGGAGGTAGCAGCTCAGGCTGGTTCCCCACACCCCACCCGTAACGTGAAACCTCGCTCAAATTATCCTAATGCGAGCGCACCTGCCTATCGAGACCCTACCTGATACAGGAGTTCATAACGCTGTGATCTCTACTTGTATGTTTGTCTGTAGTTTCGTTCCAAAGGGGGAAAAAAAAAGTTAAAATCTGTCTCCTGATCACCTCACATAATTTGTGTCCAACTGGGACACATGTTAGTGTAGCTAGTGGGTATGAATCATACAGATGTACCCAAAAAATGTACCCGAAACGTCCAGTTTCTTCCATAGCTCATTGTGATTTTCAGACTTGGAGCCCTGCAATGGCAGACCGCTCACTCGGGGAGAATTCCGGTTCCATTCAGTGATTTCTCCGTCACGCTGGGTCCTTCCTTAGGGGTCTCCCCCTACCCAGACCCCAGTCTAAAGTCTCTGTGGCTCGTGGGCCTGCTGCTGAGGACGCCCCCAGCCCAGCCCCCTCAGTCTTAGGCTGGCCTGGCACCCCCAGCGGTGGGGCCTGCGCTTGGCAGCTTGGCTTCGCGGGGTCTCTCTCTGTGGCTCTTGGAGTCATTGGTCCCGTGGTCCTCCCGGTCCCTCACTCTGCAGCCTCGTCACCCCGCCGCTTGGCCTGCTTGGGCTGCTGAGACTCCCTCAGCCCTCTCTGCCGCAGGGGTGAGGTGCGCTCCGGGAGGGACAGCGCAGTGAGTGGGCCGGCCCTGCAGGGCTCCATGCCCCCACTTGCCGGCTCAGTTCTCCCACCAGAGTGAGTGGGCCCCCCGGTGGGCCTTCTTCCTTTTACCCCACGCCTCCCCCCTGCTCGGAACTTAAAGAAAATTCAACAACAACAACAACCAGAGTTAAGAGGTGGAAGGGCCAGTCTTCAAGAACAGGCTCTGTGGTTGGTTTCTTGTTTGCTTGAAGGGTAGCTGGGAATAGCCCGGCCTAGGTGGCAGCCTGAGTGAGAAGGAAGGTTCCCCACCTGGGCAGGTCTTCTCAAAGGCAGTTCCAGAAGAGACCACTAGAGGGCAGGAAAAGCCTCTCCGTGCCTGCTTGGCTGGTGGGGGTGGGGTGGAGGTTGAGGCTCGCAGGGCCGAAGGCCCAGATAACTTCCCCAAAAGATGGTGCTCAAGCTTTCCCATGTTGTTGCTCTAGAACTTTCCCAATATTGGTTAGTTGCCTCATCTGCTGCCAGAGGAAATCTAAATGTCACAGTTTCTCCGTGTGCACAAGCCTGTGCAATTTAAATGCAAATCCTCCCCCCCCCCCCCCCCCCCGGACGTAGCCCTGAGGGGTTCCTCCCAAAGCCTTATCTGCCTCAAACATTTACAGATGACTGTGGGACCCAGTCAGGGCCATGCACTCAGGGCTGTGAAGTAGAATTCTACTTGTGAAGTAGAATTTATCTACCCGTTGCGCAAGTCAGGAAACTGAGGCCCAAAGTGAGGTAACTTGGCAAAGGTCAGTCAGCCACCAAATATCACAGCAGAACCCACGTCCGGATCTAGTTTGCTCTGTAGGCCACACTGTACACACCCTTCCCACCAGCCTTTTTACATAATACTTTAAACAAACTTATTTTTACTGTATCTTACTTTTATGTCTTTGTGTTCAACACATTTTACATTTAGAAAATTAGAAAGTCAAGGTAAGGCACAAGAAAAAGAAATCACCAGAAAGCTCACCATTTAGCAATCACCCCATTCTTACATTGATCTCTTATCCCAGAAATGAAAACTCACTCACACACACAAAACCGGGTTGTATGTATTTTGTAAAATGTATGTAACAAAAAATGGGACCCTGCTAAAGATACTCTTTGGGATTTTTGTTTTCTATTTAAATAAATGTGCATATGAACATCACTTTTAATGTCCGCATAGTATCATATTCTGTGAAAGGACCATCAACTCTCACAAACCCTCTTATTGAAAAACATTTAGGGGGCGCCTGGGTGGCGCAGTCGGTTAAGCGTCCGACTTCAGCCAGGTCACGATCTCGCGGTCCGTGAGTTCGAGCCCCGCGTCAGGCTCTGGGCTCATGGCTCAGAGCCTGGAGCCTGTTTCTGATTCTGTGTCTCCCTCTCTCTCTGCCCCTCCCCCGTTCATGCTCTGTCTCTCTCTGTCCCAAAAATAAATAAAAACGTTGAAAAAAAAATTAAAAAAAAAAGAAAAACATTTAGGATGTTTCATTGTTTTTTTCTTTCTTTCTTTCTCTTTCTTTCTTTCTTTCTTTTCTTTCTTTTTTCCTTCCTTCCTTCCTTTCTTTCCCTTTCATTTTTCCTTCCTTCCTTCCTTCCTTCCTTCCTTCCTTCCTTCCTTCCTTCCTTCCTTCCTTCCTTCCTTCCTGTGGTAAATAACAACACTCTTGTACTTAAAGTGTCCTTACTTATTTCTCTAGAATAAGACTTGCTATTATTAAAATGTTAAGGTGCACCTGGGAGGCTCAGTCCATTAAGCGTCTAACTTCAGCTCGGGTCATGATCTCATGGTCCGTGGGTTCGAGCCCCATGTCAGGCTCTGTGCTGACAGCTCAGAGCCTGGAGCCTGCTTCGGATTCTGTGTCTCCCTCTCTCTCCACCCCTCCCCAACTCACACTCTGAGTCTCTATCAAAAATAAATAAACATTAAAAAAAAAAAAAGCTAACTAGCCTTTTGTCATATATATGACAAATACTGTTAAAAGAAGATTTTAATCTATATGTAGTCAATTCCTGCCTGTTCTGCACCATGTGCATGTGAACTAGAATAAAAGCACTGGCCTACAAGTCACGAGCAGAATGTGTCCAAACTCCGCCCTGTGGCAGATGGTATTTTTCAAGACGGCTGTGACACTGTCTCCCATCCCACGTATTCTTACGATTTTGTGTTGATGTGATGTTGGCGTTCCTCCCGAGGAGTAGGGCCTATGCTCCCTCTATTCGAATCGAAGGAAGCCCGTGACTACGAGGGCCTGCCGTGTGAAATCTGACGGTAATCTAGCAAAGTAAAACAGCTTCTCCTGGTCCCGTTGGACTCTGTCTCTAGGAGCCCAGCATCCGTGATGTGAGGAAGGCCAGGCCATATGGGAAGGTCATGTATACGTGTCTGGCCTGGTAGCCCCTGCTGAGGCCCCAGCCTACAGCAAGCATCAGCCACCAGATATTCAGGTGAGGAGACCTCCCAGGTGACTCCAGCCCGAGCCATTGTCTGACAGCAACCCCATGGCAGAGCCCGGTGGTCCTAGTCAACCCCCTGTTCGCAGTGTCAGCCCTGTTTTAAGTCAGAGCCTCTGAGTCTGGGATCAGGCAACAGTATTCTCTCTCTCTTTTTTTTTAATGTTTATTAACTTTTGAGAGACAGAGAGAGATAGAGCATGAATGGGGAGGAGCAGAGAAAGAGGGAGACACAGAATCCGAAGCAAGCTCCAGGCTCCGAGCTGTCAGCACAGAGCCCGGTGCGGGGCTCGAACCCACAAACCCTGAGATCATGACCTGAGCTGAAGTCGGATGCTTAACTGAACGAGCCACCCAGGCGCCTAGGCATCAGTGTTCTCTTATGGCTCTTCGTAAGTGATCCCGATGTGCAGCAAGGTGAGAATCATTGAAGGAGTTTCTGGGGGAGAAAAAGAGCCTGAGGAAATTCTGATAGGGATCTAGTTGCATCCATAGGTCGATTTGGAGAGAACGACCATCGAAGCTTCCAGTCCAGCAACATGGATTGTCTCTCCATTCGTTTAAGAAGAGCTACAATTCTGGAGCAACTTTCACACTCTGGTCCTTAGACTAAATCATGTATATAATCTGTATTTTACTGATATGTCATCTGGGCCCAGAGAGGTTAAGACACCTATCGAGGCCACACAGCCAGCGTGCCAGAATTCTGAGCTTGATATGTCTCAGGCTATTTCCACTTCGATCTGTTGCCTTTTTCCTCTACTAAAGAGGCTGACAGGCCCCAGCCAGTTCTGGTTTAGGGCATTTCATTGGTATAATCAGCTGCCTTTAAAAAGAGATGAAGTATTGATGAAAACAAAAGGGAGATCAGGTGATCTGTAGTATCGTGGAAATATGTCCAAAATGCAGAGATTAAGTGAATAAGGAAGTCACAGAACACTGTGTCTCCTACCTACAACCTATTCTTCCACGGTCAAGGATGTGTATTTACACTTGGGGAAGGCCTGGAAGGAGACACAAATTTTTCACCGTTGTAGATTATCCTCTACTGTGTGAAAATTTTTTTTAATGTTTATTTATTTTTGAGAGAGAGAGAGCACATGAGCGAGTGAGCAGGGGAGGGGCAGAGAGAGAGAGAGAGAGAGACAGAATCCAAAGCAGGCTCCAGACTCTCAGCTGTCAGCTCAGAGCCCGACGCGAGGCTCAAACTCACAAACCGTGAGATCATGACCTGAGCTGAAGTCAGACACTTAACCGACTGAGCCACACAGGCGGCCCATGTCTCTACTGTCTCTAGAATGCTTTACTGTATGGGGCTCCTGGGTGGTGTATTCGGTTAAGCGTCCAGCTCTTGGTTTCCGCTCAGGTCATGATCTCATGGTTTGTGGGTTCGAGCCCTGCATTGGGCTCTGTGCCGACAGCTAGAATCCTGCTTGGGATCTCTATCTCCCTCTCTCTCTGCCCCTCCCCTGTGCCCTCTCTCTTTGTCTCTCTCTCTCTCATAAATAAATAAACATTTTCCAAAAAGTGCTTTATTGTAAGCAAGCATTGTCTTTACAAGGAAAAGAATTTCTAGCTGAGAGAGATGGGGAAAGATTTTCCCCATGTTGCCAATTGCAGAACCTTGAAAATGGGAAGCTCCTTGGTTCTGCTTCAAAGCTTAGTGCCCGTGAGTCCATCCTCCTGGGGTCACTGGTATGTGCTGTGCCCGGCGGGGGTGGGGGTGGGGGTGGGGAAGGTGCACTCCCCAGGGAATGGGCCGTACCCTTTAGTCTGCGGGTGGCCTCTGAGGCACACACGAGCCACGTCCCCGATCTCCGGAGCCACTTCACCCATGGCTGATGTGGGTCTTGCAATAGTTCCTGTCTACGGTCGAAGGTAGCACGTGAAAGTGACAAAGAGGAAGATGCGGCTGTGACAGCGAGAGAAGGGGTCTGGGCAGGGCCACCTGCTCTGCCCTCTGGGGAGGAAGTGCTCCTGCAAAAGTCTGGCCAGGACAGGGGATGCACTCTAGTGCTGCCGTCACGGTCCCTGCAGACCCGGGGTAGGTGAGCCCGGCACTCTGCCTCTCCCTCTCCCTTCGGTCATCGCCCCCAGCCAACAGCCTTCCCCACCGCCACTGTCCCCAACTTTCCCTCACCGGGGCATTTCTCACCAGGCACTAGAAATGACCCATTTCTGAATCCACTTCCAAGACTGGCCTGCGAGTTTTGTGAAGACAAGAACTCTGTCTGTCTTTTTTTTAAGTTTATTTATTTATTTTGAGACACAGAGAAAGTGAGCAGGGGAGGGGCAGAGACAGAGGGAGAGAGAATCCCAAGCAGGCTCTGCGCTGTCAGTGTAGAGCCCGATGTGGGACTCAGACCCATGACCCGTGAGATCATGACCTGAGCTGAAACCAAGAGTTGGGCGCTTAACCGACGACGGAGCCACCCAGGCGCCCCTAGGAGGCAGCTTTAATAAGCAAAGGGAACTTGCATACGAGGCTCATCTTGGGTGGCTTCAAGACAAATGGATCCCCACCCTTGCCGCCACATCTTAAGTTTATCTATAGAGAAGCCGTAACTGGGTTAAGTATACCTTGCAGGTGTTCTCAACGACACATCATTATCTCAAGGCTGTATCCTTGGAGGAGACTGTAGGAGCAGGAAAGGCGAGCTAGATCCACATTCCAAGGACAGGAGAGGGCGAGAAGCCTCTGATGGCCTGGGGCCAGCTCTTGGGTCAACTGGCGGTCACATCTTTTTGATGACTTTCGCCAGCAGGCAGGCACCATGGCCCTAAGTATAAGCAGATGGGTGTGCTCGTGGGCAGATGAGACTTCCTGCCCAGAGGTAAGCTGACATGTTATTTTAGGACAAATGATTCTATTTAATGAATATAAATATTTTATACGTCACCTCTTTCCAAAAAGAAATGGAGGCAGCTGCCCATTTCTTAAGGGAAATTGGGTTTTGTATGTTAGGGAGCTCTGTGTTCCGGAAGTTTTGTAACCATTTGCTTATTAGGTTCCCTTGACCCTGGCCTGAAAGGGAAAGTGGGAAATGAAACAGAATAGCCTTAGGCGAAGCAGACTGTCTCAGGAAAGCCTGAGGTGCCTGAGGGTTGGGGAACAAAGGGCTGCTATGGGCTCTCCTCTGACCCCCCACCCCCGTCCTGGGGGAAGGTCAGATCACTGAACTGTCCCCTTCAGAGCCCAGAAGCCCGCCACCCTGTGGAGAGTCCATTTTCTATGGCCACATTTTCACCTGGGTTTTATGATCATCCCAGCTAGGAGCTTAATTACTCCTTTCCTATTTTTATTTCCTTACCTCTTCCTGCCATTGACATACCCTGGCGATATAATTGAGGAATAATTCCTCTATTTCAAAAAGTTAGAATTTGTTGGTCATCCATTTGCTTTTTATAGTATTTACTTGCACATCTGGAGTTCAAGCAAAGATAAAACCTCCTTTCCCTGGGGCAGTGTGTCATAAGCTCAGTTTTTAGAGGTCTATTTTATTTTTCTTAAGGTTTATTTATATATTTTGAGAGAGTGTGTGCAAGCTGGGGAGAGGCAGAGAGAGAAAGAGAGAGAGAGAGAATCCCAAGCAGGCTCCGTGCTGTCAGAGCAGAGCCTGATGCCGGGCTGGAACCCATGAAACTGTGAGATCATGACCTGACCCTAAATCAAGAGTCAGATGCTGAACTGACTGAGCCACCCAGTTGCCTCTCATTAGCTCATTATTCACAAGTTCTTTGAATATATAGAAGAATCGGGAATTTTAGCCTGGGTTTAGTTAGTGATTAGATTCCTTTTGCTGTATTATTTTCATATTATTCGTTTACTAGTCAAAGATCCACTCTGTGCCTAGAGATGGCTGACAAAACTTCACGGCTATTTTTAAGAATTCTTTTTATTGAGGGGCGCCTGGGTGGTTCAGTCGGTTAAGCGTTCAACTTTGGCTCAGGTCATGATCTCACGGTTCATGGGTTCAAGCCCTGTGTTGGGATCAGTGCTGACAGCCTGGAGCCTGGAGTCCGCTTCAGATTCTCTGTCTCCCGCTCTCGTGGCCCCTCCCCTCCCCTCCTTGCACTCTGTCTCTCCCTCAAAAATAAACACTAAAAATTTTTTTCAAATAAGATTTTAAAATTGCTTTATATTGAGATATAATTGACATACAGCATTATATTAGTTTCAGGTGTACAACTTAATGATTTGATATCTGTATGTATTGCAAAATGATCACCGCAATAAAGTCTAGAAAACATCCATCACCACATATAGACCACATACAGTTACACACTTTTTCCCTTGTGATGAGAACTTTTGAGATCTATTCTCTTAGCAACTTTCAAACATGCAATACACTATTGTTAACTATGTAGTCACATTGCTGTGCATTACAAGGCCCACACTTATTTATTTTATAAGTGGAAGTTTGTGCCTTTGACCCCCTTCATCGCTTCACAGTTATTTTTGTCTGTTTATTGCAGGGGAGGTAGGGGCAGAGAGAGAGAGAGAGAGAGAGAAGGAATCCTAAGCAGGCTTCCCACTGACTGTGGAGCCCTACACGGGGCTCAATCCCGCAAACTGTGAGATCATGACCTGAGCCGAAATCAAGAGCTGGACGGACACTTAACTGAGCCACCTAGCTCCCCCCCCCTCCACCCCTGCCGCCTTCAGTTATTAATTCCTAATAAAATGACTTTTACAGGAACATCAGAAGGCATCACACGCCTGGCTGCGCTGAGCAGGAGGAACGTAAGGCCTACAACTTTCCTCTCCATAGGTGTCCCCGGTGCACGTAGTGGAGAGCCTCTGTTGACACCGAACACACCCCCTAAGCCGGAGGACAACTGAAGAGAAAGGCTGTTCACGAAGCTGGATCATCCTGGTCACGTGGCTTCGCCAGGACTGAGTAAATCCATCACTGGGATAATTCCACTCCTCCCTGATTGACTTCTGGTGAGGCAGTTTGTCTAGCAACCATGTGTCTTCACTTACAACCGACGGCCCTTCCCACGGGAAGGCAGCTGGCAGGGCGCGCCCGCAACGAGTGCGAACTTAACCTCACACACCAGGTTATCGCTGCAAAGGAGCGGACAGACAGATCGCTGCTGTTTTCCGCCGCCTCCCTTGCCTGGAGTTTTGTTCACCACACCCCTCGGTTCCGGAGCTGATCTCTGTAACCACTGCCTGCGCCTAGAGGGCAGTAGCGACAGCCCAGTTCCAGACGGAGCGGGGGCCCAGAAGCACACCGCGGGCGGCGTAGAAACCGAAGGTGAGCCACGCCCTTCTGCTGACGGCTGGGGCCCGGGTCGCGGAATTACCGGGAATGACCAGAGGACCCATTAAAACGGAGGGGCCGAGCCCCGGGGAAGAGGAGGGGCTTGAGGTGGGAGGACTGAATTTTAACCTGGTCACAGACGGCTTGGAGTCTCCAGCCTGGTCACGCTGCCATGAAATCTGGCGCCCGGCACCCTGTGTACCGCATTATGCACAGTGCTTCCCCCAAAGGACAAGTGGTGCGGGAGTTCTCTGCAGACAGAAAACAGAACTAAACCTAGCATCACTTAGGGTGAAAGTCCAGCCCACAAAAACCCCCGTGGTGCACCTCTGCAAGTTACCAAATTAGCCCTGCCCACGAGGCATCCCCACGAGCTGGTCTGAACTCAGACTGACCGGGAGGTTCACAGGCTGGCGACCATCAGTGACCGTTGTGCACTCGGCACAACAAATAATAATTTGTCTGTGAGCAGACCTCCTCCATAATCTGAAAAACATCCTTATCAGGTCTTGGAACTGATTTCCGGTTTATGATACTTTTCCTTCACCCTCAGCTTGGCTTCATTTTCAGTCCCAACTGTGCAAAGACCCGTGCTCGGCTCCCCCTCGGCCCCTTGTGCTTTGCTCGTGCCCCATCATCACCCTCCCTCTGTTAGGGCTCTCGTGTCCTACCTCCTTGCCCTAACTTGGCCTCTCCTCCACCGGCCCTGAGGCATGTGCATGCATGTGTGTGAAGCTCTCCCGTGAGGTAGAAACCGGTGGACGGGACAGCAGTCATTCGTTCAATCCACAGATATTGATTAGACACCTCTATGTGTGTGGACTAGGGCTACAGCAGGGAAAAGACAAAATCCCTGTCTTCCCGGTAGGGGACGCACCGCTAAGCAGGCACTACTGAGAATGGCAGGATGTTTGTTGCTGGGAGAGAACCAGGTGGGGCGGGGTGAGCCTCTCGGAAATGGGAAAGAAGCAAAGTATGCCTCAGGGTGGTCCAGCCGCCCCCAAATACCTGTACTGGGAGAGGGCTCGCCTCCTGCTCAATGCCCACGTGCCTCAGGCTTCGTCCACGGGAACGTTACGCAAGCATCGTTTTCCCCCACAGGTATTGGGGTTTTGTGAGGATCAGATCTTTGATGGTCCCAACAGCCACCCGCAGGAGGAGGTTCTCTTCGTAAGGAGAGATGGTGAGGAGAGAGGGTGCATTTTTCCAGGCCACCACGGTCCGGAACTTGGGACGGTGGCTTTCCTCCAGTGGCCAAGCTGACTCCGAGCGTTGTGGGGGATCCGGGGAGTGCTGGGGTGCCTCGGCACTCGCCGCTGTGAAAACCAAAGGAAGGCGGAACTGGGGGAGGGGATGGAGGGGAGCTGGAAGGCACTTCACGTAGGCAGTGGTAGACACTAGAAATGCTGGTCAAGGTGTGAAGGGCAGGTACCTGAGGGTCATAGGACCACCAGAAAATGACATTCCCTGGGTGCTGATAGGGGGTCAGGCCCTCGTCACTGTGGCAGGAGAGAGCGCGGTGGGGCAGTCGCAGTTCAAATCCTCCTCCTGCTCCTCTCCAGCTGTGTGTCCCCTCGTGAGCTCCTTAGCCTCTCTGTGCCTCGTGTCACTCATCCGGAAAACACTTTTTAAAAATCGTTTTTTAAAGTTTAATTTATTTCGAGAGAGAGAGAGAGAGAGAGAGAGAGAGAGAGAGCGAGAATGAGCTGGGAGGGGCAGAGAGAGAGAGAGCGAGAATGAGCTGGGAGGGGCAGAGAGAGAGAGCGAGAATGAGCTGGGAGGGGCAGAGAGAGAGAGCGAGAATGAGCTGGGAGGGGCAGAGAGAGAGAGCGAGAATGAGCTGGGAGGGGCAGAGAGAGAGAGCGAGAGCAGGACGGAGGATCGGAAGCAGGCTCTGTGCTGACCGCCGAGCGCCTGATGCAGGGCTCGAATTCACGGACCGTGAGGTCATGACCTGAGCCGAAGTTGGATGCCACCAGGCGACTCCGGAAAACACTGTTTCGTGACACCTACTTTAGGGGATTGTAGAGATGATGTTTGGAAGGGAATGGGCGCCTTGAAGGCATTTCATACATAACCCAATGCACACGGCAAGTCTGGGAGGTTTATTACCGAACAGAAATTTTAGAGATGTTCCAGTTCAGTGATTCTCGAACTTTAGCCTGGATCAGAACTTCCCAAGGGACGTGTTAAAACACAGATTTCCGGGCTCTACCCCCTCAGAGGTTCTGATTCAGTATATGTGGGTGGAGCCTGAGAATGTGCATGTCTTTTTTTTTACTTTTTTAGAGAGTGAGAGAGAGAGAGAGTGTGTGTGTGTGTGAGTGGGGGGAGAGAGAGAGAGAATCTTAAGCAGGTGCCATGCTAAATGCAGAGCCCAACACGGGGTCCGATCCCATGACCCTGGGATCACAACCTGACCCGAAATCAAGAGTCCGACGCTCAACCAACGGAGCGATCCGGGTGCCCTGAGAATGTGCATTTCTAATGAGTCCCAGGTGACCTTGATGCTATTGGTCTGGGGACCCACTTTGAGAACCACTGTGCTAGTTTAGATTACTGATTTTAGGGATAAGAATCTCGAGACTCAGAGTGTGTGCGCCCTGCCTGTGGTCAATAGCATCTCGACCGCTCTGCTCCCGTCCAGGCCAAAGCTGGAGACAGAAAAGCAAAGTGCCAGGCACGCAGGGAGTGCGGGAATGCCAGAAGTCAGACTCCACGCAGAAGGCCCCAGATGGATCGAAGGTTCTAGCAAGAGGAATGAGGTTGAGAGAGACCAAAGGAAGGGAACTGGCCTCGGTGCAGGCCCGAGCCGCAACAGCCCAAGTCTCGGGGCTCAGGAAGTGTGTGTGAGGGTGAAGTGTGGCGTGTGTGGGTGTGTGAGAGTATGTATCTGTGTGGGTGAGTGTGCGTTTGAGTGCGAGTCTGTGCAAGAACGGGTACGAGTGTTTGTGTTTGAGATAAGCGTGAGCATGTCTGCATGGGTGAGTATGTGAGAGTGTGATTTGTGTGTGTGTCTATGTGTGTGGGGGGGAGTGTATAAGGATATATGTGTGAGTGAGCGTGTTTGATGTGTGTCTGTGTAGATGGTGTATGAGTATATGAGTCTGTGTGTGTGTGTGCGAGGCTGAGTGTGTGAAAGTGTTCCTACATGAGCGTGAGAGTGTGTGAATGTGTGGGAGTGGGTGCGTTAGTCTGCCTGAGCTTCTGCAAAGTACCGCAGACCGGGCAGCTTACACAATACGAGTTAATGTTCTCACGGATCTGGAGGCTACAGGTCAGAGACCGAGGTGTTGGCCATGTAGGGGAGGAAATAGTTTCCTTCTACCCTTGTAGGTTCTTTGCTCCGATAATTAAATTGACATAAGATAGATCGACAGGGGGAACATCTATTTTAATTTTGTACGTGCAGGAGCCCCATAAAAACATGGGACCCAAAGGCAGTCGGGCAACTGAGGCTTACGTGCCATCCTATGGGGCTTCAAAGGGGAGGGGGCGATTCACAGCACAGGACCATGAGAAAGAGCGGATGTTTGGCAGTCAGGCGTTTGTCCTGCCACGCAGGTAAGTCTTTCAGATAAGAAAGTTACCTCCGGCCGTTGTTCTTGTTCTAGCTCAGGCCCCTTTTTCACTTCTTCCAGGCAGTTCAGGGAGAGAGAAAATTTTTTCTCCGAATGTGCTAGGTCTTCATTGCCTTCAGCTCAACATAATCAAAAAGTGGCACATCTGGGGTGGCATATTCTGGTCCCCTTCGGCAAGTTTGGCGTCTCCCGAGGCCAATCTCCGTGGCTTAACGGTGGCTGTGTTCCCGCTGTGTCTCCACGTGGTCGTCCCACTGTGTGTCTGTGTCCCAACCTCCCTTTATCATAAGGACGCCAGTCATAGGGATTAATGCCCACTCTGATGACCTCATTGAACCTTAAGTACCTCTCGAAAGGCCCTGTGTCCAACCACAGTCACATGCTGAGCTCCCGGGAGTTAAGACTTCAACGTATGAATATCAGGGGGATAAAGTTCAGCCCGTGACAACGTGTGAGTGCGCGCACACACACACACACACACACACACACACACACGTGCGCCTTACGGAAAGTTCCAGCTGCCTGTCCGGCAAGAGCGCCGGCATGTCCGAAATCTGCCTTTCTTTCCTGCCTCATCCTCGTGAGTTTACGGGGAGGCTGAAGAGTGCTGAGCCGCCACGGGTGAGCGCGGTTCTTGTCGGGATGTGGGACGAGCTCCTCCCAAGCTCACGTGGTGTTTCGCCTGCGTGGAGGTGATGCCATCGTCCAAGCGCCGTCCTGTGACGGCGTCGCCCTTCGCAAGCCCACCCTTGCTGATGCTCCCTGCACGGAAGAAAAGCAGTGCGGGCAACAGCGTGGCAGCTCGGCCCACGCCAGCCGCCCCTGGCTCGCCGCTCTTCGCAGGAGCTCCCCTCATGCACTGTCATCCTCTGCTTGTCTCTGCGGCCAGATCCCATGATTTTTAGAGCTAGAAAAGACGTTTTCAAGACTCTTTCTAGTTAGTCAAGCTTGTTCTTTCGTAGTGAAAGAACTGTTTGTGGGCCTGAAGGGGGCTGTGGCAATCGTTAATTTCAGGCCTTACGAAAGGCGTCTTTTCCATTTGGAACGGATTATTACCTAATAGACAGTCCTTTATAGGAACTGAACAAAGACTCGCTGACACAATCCCAACTGTTGGCTGTTCTCAGGACAGCTGGACAATTATTTTGCTTCTGGGTGCAGCACAGACAAAAGAAGGAACTTGAGTACACATGGACTTTTGGTTTAACTGGATAAGCGCTGCGTGATGAGCCACCAATAAAGGGTCTCGAGGAGGCTCTGGGCAGGATTGTCACGAGGGTGGAGGCACAGGCTTGCAGGTCAGCAAAGCCACAGGGCAGGAAGCATGGGGACTGTAGGCCAGGACCCACTCTACAACCGGCACTCGCTAAATGTTTGTTGACCGAATGGCTGGTTGAGTAATGAAAAATACAACACGAAGGGAGGAAAGTTGTGTTCCAGGCAGGAAAGAGAAGGCTGGAGGTACTGGAGAGATGTTATCACAGGCTTCCTTCTGGAAGGGTTGCTAGGGTGGTGACATCACCTTTCACAAAAGCTTTTGGTCAGGATACAGGCCAGTCTGCCTAAAATTACCTATTGAGCACCCATTGTATGCAGAACACTGGAAGGCATCTAAAAGACATGTTCTCAAGAATTTTGATTTCCTGCATATCTGCTCTACTTAAAAAACCATAATTGCAACTATAGACATGAAGTAGGGTTCTCCAGAGAAAGAGAGCCAGTAGGAGATTTATGGGTACATAGAAAGGGATTGTTGTTTTTTTTTTACAGCTTTGCTGATAGACAGTTTGATGTGGAGAACAAAGGCAAAAGAAATATAGAAAAAGATTTCATTTCCTTTGCAGCCATTGACAAGTACTTGAGAGAGGCAGAGTGACCTTCCTCCAGGAGCTCAACTGCCTTGATGTGAATACTTTGCTAGAGGCAAAAAGCAACCATAGCTTGACATTAGCCTGACCTCTCCAGGATCCTGTAGGTCCTCTTTAACATATAAAAATCCCTTTGGAAACTTCCTTTATGTCTACTCCCCCCGAAGATAAATGTTAGCAGTCATCTTCCAAACACGTGGCTCCACTGATATACATCTAAAGGGTCTCATGACTAATGGTTTACTAGACGGTAGTAAATAGCTCCTAAGGTCCTAGAAGCCTTGCTTCCAAATGCCTTGGAGACTCCACTACCGCTAACCCCCTCCCGACTTGAAAGTATAGAATCAGCCACCCCTCACAACCCCAAGGCAGCTCGTTCTGCCCACACGTCCTATCCCCATGCTTTAATAAAACCATCCTTTTTTGCACCGAAGACGTCTCAAGAATCCTTTCTTGAACGTTCACTCCCCGACCCCAACATTTCACATCCCAAAGGACATATAACACTGTAAGTTTAAGGTGTACAGTGTGTTGATTTCAGAAGGAGATTCATTATTAAGGACTGGCTCGGAATTGTGGAGGCTGAGAAGCTCTACAGTCTGCTGTCTGCAAGCTGGAGAGGTCCAGAAAAGCCCATGGTGCCATCCCAGTCCAAACCCAAAGGCCTGAGAAACAGGGGAGCCAATGGTGTAAGTACTGGTCCAAGTGTGAAGACCTAAGAACCAGGAGAACTGATGGCCAAGGTCAGGAGAAGATGAGCACCCCAGCTCGAGAGGAGAGAGACCATTCATCCGTCCTCTGCCTTTGTGCTCGACATCAAGACTGAATGATGCCCACGTGCCTTGGTGAGGCAATCTTTACTCAGTCTTCTGATTTACATGCTAATCTCTTTTGGAAACACCCTCAGAGGCACCCCAAGAACGATGTTTCACCAGCCCTCTGTTCATCCCTTAGCCTATAAGGCTAACACAAAATTAACCATCACAAGACCTAAGGAAAAAGACTGGACTGGACATCAAAAAACAATAGTAATTGATCGTATTGAGGTCATGGGATCGTTGCTAACTTTCTTTTTTCGTCCTGACTTCCTGTGTTATTTTTTGGCTTTTACCATCAAAATAGGTTTTTAAAAATGTGTGAAAGTTCTGCTGTTGTGACCTCTGCAGTCACTCTGCAGCCCTAATCTCAGTCTTGGAGGGTGGAGTGCTCAGTAACAGAGGGGGACGACTGCAGGAGGGGCAAACCCCAACCTTTCTTGGGGCAGAGTTGGCCTCTCCATGGGGCCACATCTGCACAGTGTCCTCTCCTGATTTTGCCCCAGAGACCTGAAAATCTGGCTTCGTTTTTTATTCCTCTCTATCATACTTTTCCACTCCTTCATTCACTCCTTCATTCAGCAGATCTTTATTAAGAACACCCTATGGGTGCACCTGGGTGGCTCAGTCGGTTGAGCGTCCAACTTCGGCTCAGGTCATGATCTCACGGTTCATGGGTTAGAGCCCTGCGTCCGGCTCTGTGCTGGCAGCTCAGAGCCTGGAGCCTGCTCCAGATTCCGTGTCTCCCTCTCTTTCTGGCCCTTCCCTGCTCGCGCTCTGTCTCTCAAAAGTAAACAAACATTAAAAAAATTAAAAAAAAAAAAGAACACTCTATGAACAATAAGCTATAGCAAGCCCTGGGCGTAACAGAAAGAGAATCAGGCCCTGGGTGCCCAGCTTACAGAAGAGGTAGATATTTAAACAAATATGGGAACAGGAACAACAATGTGATATCAGAGCTCAGGGCCAGGAACCTGAGCAGCAAGAAAGGGAGGCTTCATGGAGGAGGTGATGCGTTCGAGGTGAGCCTCAATAGAAAAGTCAGGAGACAAATAGTCATAGAGACTTTCTTGGATGAAGGAACTATGCCAGAAAGTCATGGAAGATTCAGCTCTCATTACCCTCATGGAGAGTAATGCGTGTTGTTTGTAGGAAGGGGCTATGAGGACATGAGCCTGGGTCCAAGGATGTGGGGGGGGGTGTGGAGAGAAAGTAGGTGTGGTCAGCCTTTGAAGGGCCTGGTCTGCCCTGCAAAGGAGCAGGGACTTATCCTACAGGCAGTGGGTTGGTTGGATCTAAAAGCAGAGCGAGGACATAGCAACATTGGCTCTTTAGCAAGAGAATTCTGGTGGCCGTGAGAAGGGTAGGGAAGCCAGATCAAGGGCTCGAAGAGCAAGGAGAAGGCCGGTGGGGGAGGGGTAATGAAGGTCTGATCTAAGGACCCAGCAGTGGGTGTTGGCAAGCAACTGCATCACCGTGATTCGCCCATCAGTCAGGCGGGAGGGGAAGGGGGGCAGCCGGTAGGTCCAGGCGATCGGGAGCGGCCATCTCTCCTAGTGTGACCATACCCCGGTGCCAGGAGATCCCCTTAGGTCCTCACAGACCCCTCTGTTTCCGCTGCTGACACCGTCCCTGCAGGAGCCTGGGCTGCCCTCCTGCCCTTGTGTCTGGAAGGCATCCTCCAGGCTCAGCGCTGGGCTCACCTCTGCAAAGCCCACCAGGGAGGTTCCTTGAAGAGGGTTCTCCCTCCTCTCATTGCCGTGACATTGATCTCCACACTCCCCCGCCCTGGTTTTGCACTGTCTTTCGCATGGTTTGAATATGTGTCACGTCTCAAAGTACAGATCAACCTCTTTGTGGGAAAGATGGCATGAGTTGAAGCCTTTCTGCACCTTCCAGGCACCATCTGGCGGCCTGATAAGACATCAATAGCTGATTGATGAGTGATGGATGGTCAATCAGCCATCAGGAGGTTTATCAGCAGCACCTGTCACTCTGCCGTCCTCAGTGTTATATTGGGGGTGGGAAGCGGGTCAGTAAGTGAGAACAGGCCCTGGGCGGGAAGCCAGAAGTCTCGGCCACTTACTGTAAACTCACAACCTCGGGCCACTTAACCTCTCTGGATTTATTTCCTCATCAGTGAAAAAGCAAAAACAGATCTGAGATTGTCAACTCCTTTCCCCCTTTTATTGACAAGGGAACCGCCTTTCACATGTGTGCCTGTGATAGATGGGGGATAGATGGAAGTGAGTCTGCTTTGCACCAAGCCCTCGTCGCCCCTCCTCCTCTCTTCTCCCCTCACTCCTTCTCTTGGATCCGCAGCAGACTCAGAAAAACAACTGCAAACCCCCAGACTGGGTGGTTCCTTCAAAGGCAAACTCGCAAGACTCCAAGGCGTCCAGGCTCCAGGACGGAACAGACGACTGGTGGGATGGCTCTGAGGTCTGTGCGTGGCTAGTGTCTATCATCCGATGGCTGGGTCTAGGCTGAAGGCCGTGGTCAAGCCCATGCTGACTAATTATAGAGAAGCAGTTACTGCAAAATTTCCCGAGGAAACCAAAGCTAGGGTTTGGTTTCCACTTACATTGAGCAACTTCCTTCCAGGGCACTCAGCCTCCTCAACAAAGCATTCTCTTTCAACATAGGCGAGTCCGGTAACACACAAGGGTTGTGATTGTACGTTTGACATAAATATATACACGTACTTTCAGGAGGAAGCTGGGCCCATGGTTACTCTCTCTCTCTCTGGTGGGGATGTTTACCTAAGTTTGATTGCTCACCTTAAAAATCTTAAGAACGTGGGCTAGGTTGAGGTCATAGTTCATGGGCAATGTGGAGGCAAGGGACGGTGAAAGATACAATGTTGGTTTAAACTAACGGGTGTTACATCGAGCCCCAGAGGACATTTCACGTTTCACTGTGGCCACCTACAAATAATTTAAACCCACACTAAAGCGGTCCGAGGCTTTCATTACCTATAGGCTTCTTCTCAAAGTTGTGTCTCCTTTGCGGGATACCTGAGCCCCTGGTACGCCCCCAGCCCAGCCCATCCACTAGCCCCCCACCCTGCCCCCAGCACACTGGGCTCGGCACTCAACCAGCCTAGCCTGGCCCTGAGAAGAACAGGAAACACTTAACTAAAGTGGTTGCCTCAAAAAGGCCCGTATTCCTGGGTTCGCTTTCTTCTGACCTGTTCCTAGCTCTGTTTGGACTGGTTTTCGTTGATGGGCTACACAAACGATTTTCAGGTTTTCCAAGTCTTTTCCCTTTCTGTGGATACTTTGGTCTAAATTTCCCAACCACCGCTACCTGTTGGTTATCATTTTTGCCAAACCTTGACCTCCAGGTTGCTAATTCATTCTCCATCTCTCTCTCTGTCTCCCTGTCTTTGTCTCTCTCTATATATACAGTCTCCACAAATAACTTCTGACTTTAACTTTTTCTATCCCTAAAGGAACAACTGTAGTCAAAAATAGCCCATTGAACGTAGCCGTCTTTACTTAAAAATTTTTTTTGAATGTTTATTTATTTTTGAGAGAGAGAGAGAGACAGAGTGCAAGCGGGGGAGGGGCAGAGACACAGAATCTGACACAGGCTCCAGGCTCTGAGCTGTGAGCACAGAGACCCGATATGGGGCTTGAACTCATGAACCATGAGATCATGACCTGAACCAAAGTCGAACGCTTAACCGACCGAGCCACCCAGGCGCCCCAAACCTATCTGTCTTTAAACAGCAGAGTTCTCTGGGGTGATTGTCGTGGGGACTCCTGGGACCTGTATCATCCCCAACAGAAATGCTCTGCAGAGTAGTGGCCGTCAGTGTGGTCAGGCTGAGTGTTGGGCTACTAGACATGAATCCATGGGGATTCCGACCAAAAGTACCCTGGGTGGTGTGATGGTGCGTGTCAGGGGAGAGAGACCGAGTCAAGAACTCTTACCAAGGGGCTTCTGTCAGTATAGACAGGACCCAAAAGTGAATGAGCTGTTTGTTTTATCGCGTAGACAAAATATTCTCTCCCTTTGGGAGTCCGTGTAGATGACGCTTCAGGCCATGGATATTTACTTGCACAATCCAGGAAGGACCTAGGAAGTGACAGGGTCGAAATTCCAACCTCCACAGTTGTCTGCAGTGGTTTCTAGTCGTCCGTGGAACATCCACCCTGCTAAATGTGAATTTTGCACATAACAACTTCCCTGACTCAAACCTGCCTTCGCCTCTGTGGTCACTCCTTTCGTGTCTAATTACTCCCAGTCACCCATACACTTGGTGGGATTTAGGAGCCACCGCTCTACGGGCCCCAGGTTCCCGAAGGTTACGCGTAATGATACATTTATTATGCACCGAGCACTTTTTTTTTTTTTTAAATATAATGTTTTTAATTTTTTTTTCAACGTTTTTTATTTATTTTTGGGACAGAGAGAGACAGAGCATGAACGGGGGAGGGGCAGAGAGAGAGGGAGACACAGAATCGGAAACAGGCTCCAGGCTCGGCCCAGAGCCCGACGCGGGGCTCGAACTCACGGACCGCGAGATCGTGACCTGGCTGAAGTCGGACGCTTAACGACTGCGCCACCCAGGCGCCCCAGCACCGAGCACTTTTTTTGAGCCCTTAACAATGCTCTACCTCAGGTAACGCCAGAACAACCCTATAAGGTAAGTGCTTTTATAGCCCTCATTTTTTAAAGGAAAACTCTACACCCAGTGTGGGGCTTAAACTCATGACTCCAAGATCAGGAGTTGCACACTCTACCAACTGAGCCAGCCAGGCACCCTATATAACCCTCATTAAAAAAAAATATTTTAGGGGCGCCTGGGTGGCGCAGTCGGTTAAGCGTCTGACTTCAGCCAGGTCACGATCTCGCGGTCCGTGAGTTCGAGCCCCGCGTCGGGCTCTGGGCTGATGGCTCGGAGCCTGGAGCCTGTTTCCGATTCTGTGTCTCCCTCTCTCTCTGCCCCTCCCCCGTTCATGCTCTGTCTCTCTCTGTCCCAAAAATAAATAAAAGTTGAAAAAAAAAATATTTTAGGCAACTGAGGCTAGTAGCTTGTTCATGGACCCCCAGTCAGGAACATGATGAATGTGGGATTTGAAGCCAGGTAGTCTGATTGGCATCTCAACTTTTTTTTTTTTTTCATCACGTTAGTTCACATACAGTGTAGTCTTGGCTTCAGGAGTAGAACCCAGTGATTCATCACTTACATTTAACACCCAGTGCTCATCCCGAAAGGTGCCCCCCTTAATGCCTGTCACCCATTTAGCCCATCCCCCCACCCAACGCCTCTCCAGCAACCCTCAGCTTGTTCTCTGCATTTAAGAGTCTCTTATGGTTTGTCTCCCATCTTTGTTTTTATCTTATTTTTCCTTGTCTTCCCTTATGTTTGAAACTCTGTGGAGT
The DNA here is from genome assembly GCF_007474595.2 of Lynx canadensis. Taxonomy (NCBI): domain Eukaryota; kingdom Metazoa; phylum Chordata; class Mammalia; order Carnivora; family Felidae; genus Lynx; species Lynx canadensis. The sequence goes on along the minus strand of NC_044313.2, from coordinate 74,322,365 downwards.
TTCTCAAATTCCACATATGAGTGAAATCGTAAGATATGTTTGTCTCTGATCTCAGGTTTTTTTCATGTTTTTTTTTTTTTGAGGAGGGGAGGGGCAGAGAGAGAGAGAGAGGAAGAGAAAGGGAGACAGAGAATCCCAAGCAGGCTCCTCATTGTCAGCGCAGAGCCTGACATGGGGCTTGGACTCACAAAACCACGAGATTGTGAACTGAGTTGAAACCAAGAGTCAGAGGCTTAACTGACTGAGCCACCCAGGTGCCCTCATCTCGGCTTTAATTCCGACACAGCAGCAGTAAAGAGCACGTTCTTGGAGCCAACCTTCCCAGGCTCAGAACCCAGCTCTTCAACATACTATCTGTGAGATCTTGAGTGAGTGTCCCCACCTGTAAAATGGGGCAGTAATAATAACACCTCCTGCAGGTGGTTGAGACGATTAGATCACTGAGAGGTAAAACGTGCCCGGCACATCGCAAGGACCGTACGGGCTCATCTCTATTTTTCTTACGCTACACCTGCCTCCATGTTTCAACCCCTGCCTTTAACACTAGGACAGCTTTTTAAACGTTTCATTTTTTAAAACTATCAACTGAAAGAAAAAATAAAAAAATAAAAATAAAAAATATCACCTTTACCGAAAATTTGCAAGAAACGTACAATGAAATGTTCAGGTCCACTGATGACTAATATTCTGTCACATTTGTTTCACCTCTTTATCCTCTGTATACTTGCTATCATTACTGATGGTTTTGCTAAACCACCTAAGAGTTGGGTGAATGGCAGTATTTGGCCCTTGCCTGTGGGAACTAGGCGTGTGTGTGTGTGTGTGTGTGTGTGTGCGCGCACATATGTATGTATAGAAAACCACCATTCAGGGAGCCTGGGTGGCTCAGTCGATCAAGTGTCCGACTCCTGATTTGGGCTCAGGTCACGATCCCAGGGTGGTGGGATCGAGTCCTGCGTCAGGCTCTGTGCTGCGTGTGGAGCCTGCTGAAGATTCTCTCTCCTTCTCTCTCTCTCTGTCTCCTTTTCTCCCCTCCCCTGCTCGCACTCTCTCTCTCTATCTACACTTTAAAAAAAAGAAAAACGAAAACCGCTACACAAGTGTCATCTTCAGGAAGTTTAGCACTGATACAATATATGATCTAACATGCAGCCCGTATTCAAATTTCACCAATCGACCCAATAACGTCCTTTAGAGAAACTGCTTTTCCCTGTTCCGGGAGCCAACCCAGAATCACATGTTGCTTTCAGTTACCGTAGCGCACTCGTCTCCTTTAATCTGGGACGGCTCGCTCTTCAGCCTTGTTTTGTCGCTCATGTGGAACCACACAGTTTTTAGAATGCCTCTCGTTTGGGCCTGTCTGATTTGTTCCTTGTGATTAGGTTCAGATTATGAGCTTTTGTCGGAAATGCTACAAAAATGTTATCTTCTTACTGTATCGTGCCAAGAGGCACATGATGTTACTTTTAATTTGTGGGGGAGATACCAGGAGACTATAAATATCCTGTTCCTCTCAAACTTGTACCCCGTGGTTTCTAGAACAGACCAGAAGGCCCCACACTCTATGACACAGGCACTCAGTCTGCACCTGGCCGCCCACGCCCTCCCTCATGCTATGTGTTCCTCCCCGCATGCCCCCCTTCTCCCCTACTTTGGGGATCTGCTCCTCATGCCCCTCCCTGCCTGTCACAGAGGTTTGCACAGAGGAGGGATTCCATATATACTTGTCAAATCCAAATACAATTTTTAAAATATGTGATCTGAGGTCCTGTGTATCTGCTCAGGAATAGCAGATACTTTAAGAAAGATTTCATTTATAGCTAATTGAAGTGAGACCTCCAAGAACACAAATATTCTTCTTTTCGTCTGCCTCCAAGGGACTCAGACAAAGAACTTTGAGTGGTATATATATATATATATATATATATATATATATATGAAAAAGAAAGGAGAGAAGGAGAGACAGGGTGGGGGGAGAGGGCATGAGGGGGGAAGGGAGGGTTCAACATGAATACACCTCCTAACCCAGTGACTCTCCTCCATTCCGTGTTTGTGGTGAAAAAGAGAAAGAGACCCGCTAGGTATTCCTCACTGGGGAGAAAAGAAATTGTGGTGGATTTGCATTCATTCATTTACTCAACAAATATTTACTAAGAACCTGTCGTGCCTGGCACTGTTCTATTTGCTGAGGATGTAGCTGTGATTAAAACCAAGTCCCTGGGGCACCTGGGTGGCTCAGTCGGTTGGGCGTCCAACTTCAGCTCAGGTCATGATCTCACAGCTGGTGAGTTCGAGCCCCGCGTCGGGCTCTGGGCTGACAGCTCAGAGCCTGGAGCCTGTTTCGGATTCTGTGTCTCCCTCTCTCTCTCTGCCCTCCTCCGTTCATGCTCTGTCTCTCTCTGTCTCAAAAACAAATAAGCATTGAAAAAAAAAAAAAAAAACAAACAAGTCCCTGCTCTCAATGCTAACAAACAACGGACAGCCGTTACCCACATGCACGCGCGCACACACGTGCACACACTCACACGCTCGCAAATGCATATCAGGGCTACAGGGAGAAGGGCAGGGAGAGAATACTTTGCATCACCGGAAGTAACGAACTAGGTTTACAAACGCTAATGTAAATAAAACTTAAAAACGTGGTCACTGGGAAGAAGACATAGAATAAAATCGATGGCACGGGGCCATCTGTAGGGCTTAAGGACGTATACGCAAAGCGATGCTGTATGTGCATATGCATGTATACATTTACGTGTATATCTGCGTACACATTCGGGTATACGCCTGTATCTAAGGACGTGGACGTAGATGTGTGCATTCAGGTGTCCATGTATAGCTAGAGACATATATTTACACGGGTTAGCGTGTAACCCAGATGGCAGTGAGAATGGATGTTGGCGAGGGAATAAAGGGGGGACGGACAATGTAAAATGAAGCAGATAAGCTTCGCCTGAATGGATGAGAGGAGGCCAGGAGCCAAGGTGTCTCAATTGAATGTACCTGAGGTCCAAAAAGAGAGGGGAAGGGGGACTTTGCTGCCGAGGACAAAGAAATGAATGACTTTCCTTCCTCCCTACATTCTGGGACTAGGGCCGTCTGGACTCTCTCCACTTCTCCCCTCTGTACCTCCCCCCCCACAGCCCCCAGAGCCGAGCGGCAGGGGCGAGCCGGTAACAGGAGGAAGGTGGGGGACTACGAGGCAGGGAGCCCTCCCAGGCTGTGACTACTGTCACTTTGTCACACAGGCCCGGTTCATGTTCCAGCTCCATCACTTACTGGACACGCGATCTTTGGGCAGATTGCTTAACTTTTCCCATCTGTGAACTGAGAATGATAATAATCCTTTCAGGGGATGGTGGTGAGGACTCCGTGGGCCAAAGCCCTTAAATCCCTCACCGCCAGACCTGGACCACAGCGCATTCTTGGAAATTCTTAGTTTTTAGCACTCTTATCTTTTGCTGTCATAAGAAGATTGCCAAACTAGCTCCAGAACAGCTCTCGGAATGCTTGGAACACGGCTTGATAGGCTCTGGGCAGGGTACTGGTGACTTTTGCCAAATGACGCCTGCGGCTTTCACTTTCTAAACATGGCAGACTGGACCCTCCTCCAGCATCAGGGGCTGAAGATCATTCCAGTACACACACTCGGCCTGGGCGTGTTCCCATGACTGAACCGGAGGAAAGCCCGCACTGCCCTGCTGATATTCTTTCCGGGAAGCTACTGAACTGCTCGTGTTTAGTTTTCAACACACGGTGCTCAGGACAGATTCTTCTTTCTGGACATTTGGGATGGGGTCACATGAGTGATTGGGTCCAAGCAGCGGGAAGGAGGCACGTGTGGGCACCCGGGACCGCGAGCAGGCGTGTGTCCCCTCCTTCTAGGTGGCTGAGTTCCCACCTCTGATTTTCCTTTTAACGGCAGGGCACTCAACCCTCAGCCCAGGCCAGTGTAGATGCCTGACGTCAGCACGATAGCTTTGGCAGGAATTATGAGCCCTCTTTTGAAATCTGTACTTCTCAGAGGCGGCGTGGCAATAATGACAGGAGGGCCCAGAGTTTCACCGGGACGAAAGTGAAGCAGCTCTTTGTGGGTGGGACTACAGAGCCCTCAGATCTGCTCCACCCTCTGTGTGGTGGACAGGAGGACAGGAGGGCCCCCTGGGAGGAGTGGGGACATGCATCTGTGAGCCCCCACCAGATGCGTTTCTGCCCTCAAAAGCACAAGTCAACAATCCCAAGCGCGGCCCTTGGGATTGACTTCTCAGAGGTCTGCAGAAGGTGCTAGACTTTGCACTCCTTGTGGTCGGGGGCTGTGCCTAATTGATCTTGTTCTCCCAGAGGCTGGCACAGGGCCGGGCTCAAAGCAGCTGTTCTGTAAGCGTTTGCAAAATAGAACCAAGCGTTGAGGGAAATTGATTAAAGCTTAAAACCAAAAGTGGCTGTCACATCTTTTTGCCGTGTGGCCAGCTAAAATGGACGCCAACTCTTACGGGCAGAAGGGCACACACCCACCACCTATTGGCTTCTGAGATTTTTTTTTCCCTTTAGAAATGCAAACTGCAGGGTCTCCCAGGATGCTGTTCGCAGGAACATTCTCGCCAGCGTGATAGTACATTCCTGCTTGCATTGCTGTAGTAGAATTCATGCACCTGCAAAATGCCTCTGATTCATCCTTTCCCTCACTCTCCAAAGCAAGGTCACTGGGGCATCTCCAGTCTACACTGCAGGCTCCCGCTGGGCGCAAAGCTGTGGGGAGCAAGCACAGTCGGTGAAGGAGGAGAGAGAGGGGTTGGTCTCTTTCCTGCCACCTGGGGTCCAGTCTTTCCTTAAACCTGCTGAGTCAGAAGGCTTACGCTTAAAGGAACAAGAAACAAAGGTTCCTTTTGCTCTTTGGTGTTCTGAATCTGGCCTTCCAAATCGTCTCAAAGTATTTTGTTCTTCCAAGTAGCTGCTGACAAGCTGCAATCCATTTTAGGCAGAGAGGAGTCGCATGAACACGGAGTGCTGAACTCATGTCCCTGGCACACTCTGAGTTTGTTGCTGACTCCCTTACGCCATTTACCGTGAACACGTTTTTTTTTTTAATTTTTTTTTCAACATTTATTTTATTTTTGGGACAGAGAGAGACAGAGCATGAACGGGGGAGGGGCAGAGAGAGAGGGAGACACAGAATCGGAAACAGGCTCCAGGCTCTGAGCCATCAGCCCAGAGCCCGACGCGGGGCTCGAACTCACGGACCGCGAGATCGTGACCTGGCTGAAGTCGGGCGCTTAACCGACTGCGCCACCCAGGCGCCCCTGAACACGTTTTTTTTTAGAACGAGCTACCTGAATCACAGATTGTTACGAATATATTATTACACATGGAAAATTTCCCTCAGAGATTCCCCAGCCTCCCTAGCCAGTGTAAAGCCAAAAGAAGTTCTCTCTCTCTCTCTCTCTCTCTCTCTCTCTCTCTCTCTCTCTAGATCAACTAAATTTATCAGGAAAGAAGTTCGTCTTCTTAGTCATTGCCTTATATACAATGGTAGCTGAGTTGATATTCTCCTTTTTCTCCTCCAGCAAATCCATCTCAGTTCTGAAAAGAACGAGCCGAAAAGCCACTTTTCCAACTCGGATCCCGAAGGTCAGTTTCATCACAAAGAGGACAGCTTTTCACTTTACCGCCAATCAAATTCTTCTTAGAGAAGGAGACAAAGACAGCTGTCCTCGATGCTGGGTATCAGAAGACATTGAGAGATCTAGTGGTTTCTTGACTAATGGACATTTTCTGGTGGCCCATGTCCCAGAACCAGAGCCTACGAGGAAGATCAGGTAAGGAACAGTGTAGGGAACACACAAGTTGAAGTAGGGTAAGTTTGGTCTGAAATGCCGCTCTGCCGTTACCACCTGTGTTTCCTTGAGCAAGATCCAGAACTTCTCTGCTGCTGGCGGTGGAAGACAGTCTAGCTGAGCACCTGGGTTCAAATCCTGGCTCTGTGTTTTGTTTTTGAGCAGCTTACTGAGTATACCTCGGCCTCAACGATCTCAACTGTAAAATGAGAGTAATAATTGTACCTACTTATAGAGTTGTCCTGAGGATTAAATGATTTAATGTGTGTAAAGGTTATGGAAGAAGGCCAGGGACTATGGCAATCACTCAGAAAAAGAAAGGAAATGTAGCTAGTAACATTTATAAAATGGGGTTAATAATGCCTACCTTACGGGAGAGTTTTAGAGAAGAATCGAAGAGCCAACATTTAAATATCAGGCATCCGTTAGGTCCTTCAGCAATGCTTGCATCCCTCTCCTTCTGTCTTTTTTTTAAGTTTATTGAGAGAGAGAGAGAGAGAGAGAGAGAGCACGAGCAGGGTAGGGGCAGAGAGAGAGTGAGAGAGAGAATCCCAAGCAGGCTCCATGCGGTCAGCTCAGAGCCCGACGCGGAGCTCGATCCCAGGAACAGTGAGATCATGACCTCAGTCGGATGCTTAACCAACTGAGCCACCCAGGCGCCCCACCCCCATCCCTCCCCTACTAACATTGGTACACCTAAAATATTTACATATCATGAGCACACGCAGAAGCTTTGAAAGGAGAAAAAGCAGGACGCAGATTCTGGGGTGAGGGTGTGTTAAAGCACATGGAAGGTGGGAGTGTTGTTACCCACCGCAGCCTAGGTCCCAGGACATCCCCCGTGCTCGCTGGCATTGCTGTGCCTCTGGCCTTGCAGCTCAGCAGAGCGGGACCCTCTGAGGCGCTGGACTGGACTCCCTCTCTCTTTGATGAACCTCTCTCTGCACGCTGACTTTATCAAGGCTCCAGGACGGTCTACCCTCATCTGAAAGTCCTGTCCATCCTCCAGAGCAAGGGTTGGCAACCTTCTTCTTAAAGAGCCACATAAGAAATATTTTCTGCCTTGTAGACCATATGATCTACATCACAGCTATTAGATTCTGCCATTATAGTTCTAAAGCACCAGGGACTGTACCTAAACGAATGGACATCTTCCAGTAAAAGTTTATTTGGGAAAACTGAAATTTCAATTTCATTTCATTTCCACCAGTCACGAAATGGTTTTCTTCTCTTGGTTTTTTCTCAACTATTTGTAAATATGCAGACCATTCTTAGTTCACAGACCGCACAAAAACAGGCACGGGGCTGAACTTGACAAGAGGGCCCTAGTTTGCCGATCTCTGCGAACCCCTTTTCTGGTTTAGAGTATTTCCTTTGGATAATGTCTAGTCACCGTTATTTATTTTTTTCTTCTAATGTGACACTAGCCTTATAGGCTTGCCACAATGTATGTGGGATATGTTCTTGGGTGGACGTGCCTTTTAAAAAAATTTTTTTATTTACTTATTTGAGACAGAAAGATAGAGCTTGAGTGGAGGAGGGGCAGAGAGAGAGGGAGAGAGAATCCCAAGCAGGCCCTGAGCCATCAGCACAGAGCCCCAGTTCAGGGCTTGAACTCACAAACCATGAGATCATGACCTGAGCAGAAGCCAAGAGTTGGATGCTTAACTGACTGGGCCACCCAGGCGCCCCTTGGACATGCTTTTGAGTATAACATTTGGGTATCTATCAACTATGGTATGGGGCTCCTATGAAAATGGACTTGGGAAGCCTCGAGCTTTTTATTCTCCATTTCCATTTCTGAATCAGTGCCTGGTAGGCACCCATTAATTGTTTTATTGTGATAAAATACATGAAAGATAAAAACTACCATTGTAACCATCATAAAGTACGCACCTCGGTGGCATGACGGATGTTCGCAGTGTCGGGCGATCACCACTCTCCCCAGTCCCCAACCTTTCTCTTCATGCCACTGTTAATTCATTCTTCCACCCTCTGAACGTTACCTGTGTCGGATGCAAGCTTGGAGACATCAGGGCCCATCTTGCAAGCAACAGCCTGCACTTCAGAAACATGGGAACAGCCCTGCCTTTGTTGAGTTCAGAGTCAGAGAGGGAAATTAAAACAGCCAGTCTGATTTTCAGGAAAAAAAACAGCAGTTGCGTTTAATGGATCTTAATATTTTGTCTTGCTTTCTCTCTTATTCTATTTTCATGTTAGACATGCAGTGATACTGACCATGATTTTGTAGGTGTTGGTTTTCGAGGCTTCTCCAAAACATGAGTTATTTTCTCCTAAAATTGCGAGAACTTCAGTCTCTCTTTCTTGCTGAAGGGCTGGTACCCCTAGACGATTCTCCAAAAAATGAGTTATTTTCTCCTAAAATGGCCAGAACTTCAGTCTCTCTTTCTTGCTGAAGGGTTGGTACCCCTAGACAATTCTCCAAAAAATGAGTTATTTTCTCCTAAATTGGCCAGAACTTCAGTCTCTCTTTCTTGCTAAAGAGTTGGTACCCCTAGACGACACAAGGACCAAACCCAATGATGGCCGGTTGACATGAAGTAAAATAAATGGGCATACGGTTTCCTCATACTTCTTCAGGATGTATCTTTGACATGTTGTTAAAGTAAAATGGTAAACGGCCTGAGATACTACTGGCTCTATATCTGTGTGAGGCCTTGGTGTGGCTATATGTCAGGCAACCCTCTATTTAACACAAGGAAAGACCTACAAGTGTCTTTCACGCTCTTGAGCTATTTGTCTCAATATCTGGTTCCTCTGAATCAGGCATCATCAGCCTCATGCAGAAAGTAGACAGAGAACGAGCCGGGAAGGGGCAGAGACAGAAGGAGACACAGAATCCGAAGCAGGCTCCAGGCGCTGAGCTGTCAGCACAGACCCAGATGCAGGGTTCGAACTTGCTGACTGTGAGATCGTAGCTGAGCCGAAGTCAGATGCTTAACCCACAGAGCCACCCAGACGCCCGTCCCTGTTTCTTTGCATGAGGGAGAAATATGCTTTATGAACCTTGTGACTTGGCAAATATGAAGGGGGAGGCAGGGGAGGGAAAGGGAGGTTGAGGTCCGTACAGACGTGATTTAAGTCCCGCATCATAAGCAGACATGGAGGAAACCAGTTTTCCCCATACAAGGTGATAGTTTTCTCCGAACTGAGTTGATAGCCTCTCTAATACATTATTTTCTCCCCAAATAAATATTGACTGACTAAAGTTGCCTTCATAGACACCATAACTCTTGTTAGTTTTATGGATACAATGTACCTAAATATGTTTACACGTATGCATATATATTTATATATACACACATATACATATATTGCACATGCATTCATACACCTTTTCATACATACATACATTCATACATACATGCACATATGCATTCAACATTTATATCATCTTTTTTTCCCCCCTCCGGAAGGAGAAGGGACAACAAATTGCTTAGGTTATTTGAGTTCAGTGGAAGAATGTGTTTTCCCCGTGACCTGTTCTCAGGCAGGAGTTGTTACAACATCAGAGTGTGAATCCAATTACCGAGTTTCCACTCTTGTGCTCACCTGTCAGCGTTGCTGCACGCGACAGAAAGGAAATAGACCCTTCGGAATAGTCAGGGGCCCATGATCTCTGGCACCAAGAGTATGTTGGAAACGTGACAAAAGTAATGAATGTGGTGAGCAGCACCCTGCCCGCTCGGGGCTATTTGCACAATTGCTACTGTACTTGTGTGTCTGTCTGAATTATAGCAGAATGGAAACCCGTGGGACCGGCTGCAGAATTTGACATGGGGGAAGGCCCTGTAATTGGATCGTTGGACGTGAGCCTTGAGGGTCCTTGGCTTTGTCTTTTAGGCTGACTTGTCTGGACCATGCTACACCATCTCCAAAATCCCAAGGTGCTTTTAGCCAATAAAACGAAAGACTCCGCATCAGACTGGCTTTAGCGGGCATCCTCTGAGCTGTTTTTCCCCCAATGCGGGCATCACCACTGAGGCCTCCAGCAGCTTCTGCTCTAACTCAGCACAGGAACTGCACTCAGAAGAATCTGTGCTGAGTTGAATGCTCTGGTGTTGCTGTCTTACAATCCTCAATTTTTGAGCAAGGAGCCCCTGAATTTTCATTTTTGCCCTGGGCCTGACAAAGTATGTGTCTGGTTGTGCCAGCACACGTGAGCTCCCTGAACCCACGACCCACAACAGCACGTTTGCCTGGGTGTTCGGCAATTATCTAGAACCTTCTCCCTGGCAGCCCGTGACAGTCCCTTGGAGAGTGTGTTTTCCCACGCACTCCGTGGCAGCACCTCAGGCCACTGAATCAGAGGCTCTGGGAGAGGCAACCTGGAATCTGTAGATTTCAACAACTCACCGGACTGAACCAAGTTTGGAAACCGCTACCTAAAGGCAAGCCACCCTTTCCCACATATAAACCGTATAAATGGACCATAAATGGGCGTCTGGTCCATTACCACGCTCTGGGGTTGGTAGGTTTACTATTTATTATCCCCATTTTACAGGAGTAACTAAGGACCTGGGAGACTATGTGACTTGTCCAAGAGCTAGAATGGGGCTTGGACTCAGTGTATTTGCCTTTTGGGGCTTCGCTTTCCGCTGTCCATGGTACTGTTCATGTGTGTATTAGTGTGTGTGTGTGTGTGTGTGTGTGTGTGTGTGTGTGTGCATGAGCACAGGTGTGCGTATCTCTGTGTGTCTTGAGATCTATGCTTGCTGTACTGTGTTTAGACCATGACCTTGGAACCAACTTGAGCACACAGGCCACGTCCAGGCGCCACCCACTTGAAACCGTCTCTAACCATTCCCAGCCACTCCCTACGCTGTGCTCTCATGATCTTTGCGTAGAGCTGTGTGGAACAGTCAGGTGCTCATCTGCTCACATCTTTCCCCCATTACACTCTGGGCTCTTTGAAGTGGTCGCAGTGCAGTGACGGGTACACTTTAATTAGGTGTGGACAGGCCCAGGTTTGCCTCTCAGTTTGGCCAGTGTAGGGCTGCCGTGCAAAGTCCCACACTGTGTGGCTTTAAACCACAGAAATGTACTGTGTCACAGCTCTGAGGCTCCGAAGTCTGAAATCGATTGTTGGCAGGGTGGTCCCTTAGGAGGGCTGGCGGGACAGAGTCTGTTCTATGTCTCTCCCGTAGCTTCTTGCTGTTTGCCAGCTGTCTTTGGCAATCCCTGGCTTGTAGAAGCATCTTCCCAGTTTCTGCCTCCATCTTTGCATGGTGGTCTTCCCGTATTTATGTCTGGATCCCATTTTCTCTTTTTTATAAGGACCACCAGTCATGTTAGATTAGGACCCACCCTAATGATTTCATTTCAACTCGACTGCTTGTGGAAAAAGCCTGTCTCCAAATAAGGTCACACTGTGTGGTACTGGGGGGTTAGGACACCATTATAATCTTTTGAGGGGGACACAGTTCAACCCATAACAGCCAGTGAGGGACTAGATTCATGACTTTGAGCAAGTATCTGAGACTCACAGAATCTCAGTTTCTTTATCTGTGAAATCAGGATTTTAAAAATATCTACTACAGAGGCTTTAAAATATTTTTTGATGTTTTATTTATTTTTGAGATACAGACTGAGTGCAAGTTGGAGAGGGGCAGAGAGAGAGGGAGGCTCCAGGCTCCGAGTTGTCAGCACAGAGCCCAATGTGGGGCTTGAACTCATTAGCTGTGAGATCATGACCTGAACCGAAGTTGGGTGCTTACCCGACGGAACCACCCAGGCACCCCTACGGGCTTTTTTTTTTTCTTAATTTTCATCAGATTAGACACCACACTTAATTTTTTTTTTTTCTTTGGGGCACATGGGTGGCTCCGTCGGGTAAGCGTCCAACTTTGGCTCAGATCATGATCTCACGGTTTGCGACTTCAATTACCGCGTCGGGCTCTGTGCTGACAGCTCAGAGCCTGGAGCCTGCTTCGGATTCTGTATCTTCCTCTCTCTCTGCCCCTCCCTCACTTTCACTCTGTCCCTCTCTCAAAAAATAAACAAGAAAAGAAATCTTTAAAGAAAATATTTTTTTCTTTTCTATTTATCTGTTTAGTATTTATTTATTTATTTTTAATTTTTTTTCAACGTTTTTATTTATTTTTGGGACAGAGAGAGACAGAGCATGAACGGGGGAGGGGCAGAGAGAGAGGGAGACACAGAATGGGAAACAGGCTCCAGGCTCTGAGCCATCAGCCCAGAGCCCGACGCGGGGCTCGAACTCACGGGCCGCGAGATCGTGACCTGGCTGAAGTCAGACGCTTAACCGACTGCACCACCCAGGCGCCCCATTTATTTTTGAGAGAGACAACGTGCACATGGGGGAGGGGCAGAAGTAGTCTCCAGGTTCTGAGCTGTCAGCACAGAGCCCAACACGGGGCTTGAAGTCGTGAACTGTAAGATCATGACCTGAGCCAAAGTCAGACACTTGACCAACTGAGCCACCCAGGCACCCTCTTTTTTTTTCCTTTTTAAAAGCGAGGTGCAGAACAGTGAGGTTAGTTGCTATAATCTGGCTTAAAGGAGATGGGCAACTCGCCACCCATTCTGTGCGTGCGTGTGCGTGCACGCAGGTGTGCGTCCCATAGGCTGGGACTATCTAAATCATGGGACCATCAGAACCTAAGGCAGACTAACAGAAACCACATAGCATGCAAACATGATGACTTCACATTTTCACTCCAATGCAAGGGGATATCAGCAATGAAATCAAGAACTAGGCAACTTTGCTGCTGCTAAATCAGCTTTATCATTTTCTTCACAATGAGTGGCATCTTCCCCAAGTTTCCTGATCAGACCCACTAAAAGCACAGCCTCTGTCCCCCGATAGTCGGGTCTGGTTGGCCTGGCCAGGGGATCTGCATTTTACCAGCTCCCCAGGTGAGCCTTATAGGACGAGCCTGGGAACCCAGACGTAGCGGGACCCGATTTCTCGCCTCGGCTTCCCCGAGCCGGAGTGACCTTCGTTTCTTCAACTTTGACCTCGTGCCTGACTTGGGGTTGAGATCACAAAGTCCTTTCCAGCTCTAAAGTGCCACCCCTTTCCGTGCTGCTCCAGGCTTGTCCACATCGCAGCGTGCTCCTTGAGTTGCACCTGACCTCTTTCCTCTTCCACGCGTCTTCCCACCAGCCGGGGAGGCACACGGTCCATGCTCAGTGGGGGGCTGGCCAAGCTGACCTGCTGATGGACCCGTTCGAATGGGGGCAAAGAGCAGCTGACCGTGGTGGGGGCTGGGGGGTGCACAGGAGCAGAACAACTTTAGTAGAGCCTCTTCCCCTGAAGCGGCGGACAGACCAGCTTCTTCCGCCTTTGCGGGCAGCTTGTGGACCAGCTGGGTGTGTTTGTTTTAGGCTCACCTTTTACCAGAGCTGCTTTGTGAATCATTGTTAGGAAACGCACTTGGTTCTGGAGAGGCCCTTGGCAGCCGCCGTGCTTTAGGATGAGCAGATTGTTTTGCTGGTTTGGTTTTGTTTCGCTGGATAAGAGGGCGAGGGACCCTCCGACTGTACTGGTGGCCGTGCCCAATGATGCAGCAGCTTTGGGAAACAGTTTTGCAATCGATTAAAATGCTAAACACAGAGTTACCATATGGCCCTAGGGCAATGCGAGCATACATCTACCCAGAAACGTGTGCATGAATGTTTGTAGCAGCATTAATCATAGTAGCCAAAAGGTGGAAATGACCCAAATGCCCATCAACGGATGACTGCCTGAGTTCTGCTACACCCACAAAGTGGAATACTCTTTGGTCATAAAGAATGAAGTACTGGGGCTGTCTGGATGGCTCAGTGGGCTAAGCGTCCGACTCTTGATTTCAGCTCAGCTCACGACCTCACGGTTGTGGGATCAAGCCCCGCGTCGGGCTCCACACTGAGCACGGAGCCTGTTTGAGATTCTCTCTCTCCCTCTGTCTCTGCCCCTCCCCCCGCAAAATGAATAAATATTTTGTAAAAAGAATGAAGTACTGTTATTTGCTACAACTTGGATGATCTTCAAAAGCATAACATGAAGTGACAGATACGAGACACAAGAAGTTACATATTGCACGTTTCCGTTTATATGAAATGTCCAGAGGAGGCACATCCCTAGAGACAGAAAGCAGATGAGTGGCTCCTGCCATGCCTGGACAGGGAGGGGAAGCCACAGAGGCCACTTCATGCCTTCAGGGATGTTCTGGGGTGATGAAAAAGTTTTGAAACTAGACGGAGGTGATGGTTGCACAACACTGTGATGCACGAAATGCCACTGAGTCATATGCTTTAAAAACGGTTCATTGTTTGTTCTATAAATTTCACATCAATAAAAATAGAGCAAAGAGTAGGGGAGGGTGCGGTGAAGGGCAGGAAGGAAGAATGGGACAGAACGCGAGGGAAGCAGTATTATTACGCCCCAAGTGCATTTTCTTCGTTTTAAGGATAATGTAACCATTGTGTCACTAAAATAGAACAGAGCATTCCACTGAGTGCCTCTGAGCCGTGGAAGCTCCAGCCCTTCCTTTCAGCGGGAGAAATCTTTGATACCGGAAGTCACAAGATGCGCTGGCCAACATCAAGTCTGCGGGTTGACTGGCTGAGGCCCCTCTGGCTTTCCTCGTACTCAATACCTCCAGCTCCGAGGACTCGGCTCTGAGACAGGCACACAAGGTTCTCCCAGCCCTAGGAGCTGATTGAGCACCTCGGGACTCGGGGGGGTATGGGGTCTCAGGGGGAGAGCGAGCCCTTCTGGGCTACAGGATCACCAAGCGCCCGTGTAGGGACCCCCTTTTTGTCAGCTCTTGGCTGCATAAGTCCTATGTGTCCTAGTGCTCAGCAAGGTAAAGACTCAGATTAAACACCACCACCAAAAGCCTGGGGGGCGGATTCGAGCTGAACGACGGAGAAGACGTGCTGGTTGGCCAGTCCAGAGAGAGCACGCGGGAGAGCTTCCGGACAGTCCTTCACCGCTGGCTTTGCCACTCTTCTGTCCCGGTCCCTTCCAGACAGGTCCGGATGAAGGTCACAGGCAGGCCTGACCAGTTCAGGATGCAGACAGAGTTCTGCAGAATTCACTCACCAGTCAGGCCCACGCGGGCTGTCTGAATGGTGGATCTTGGCTGCTTACCCGGACTCGCTCCTCCAGGACCACTCTGCTAAGGGTTTGGTGTCTACCGTCAGGCTTCACCGCCACCGCCAACATCACCCTAAACCGGGTCTCTGATTAAATCTCTGTCCCGTCATGCGCGCTCAGCACTAACTATGAACATTCCTGGATTCAGGGTCTAGATTGACAGTCGCTGCAGAATCTTCAACTGAGAAGCTATTTGAAAAGAGGCAGGTGTAACCCCTAAACACAGGTCTTGCCACAGTCAGAGGGAGGGGCTTGGGGCGCGTGCCCAGCTGCTCCTGTGTGCATGTTTTTCCCCAGAGCTGAGCGGTTGGCTGCCCCCAGTATACCGGGACCCTGCGATCTCCAGAACACCCGGGCAGCCCCTTCTAGCAGTTCAAGAAGTGCTTTGGGGTTCAAGGTCAACACTCCATAGATGACCTTCTTTGCTTTACAGCTACCTGGTGGATCCCTGCTGGAATCCCCTCATCAAAGGGAGAGAAGGGGGTGGTCCTTGGAGGAAGGAGTCTATCAAGCCCTCTTTAGAAGTCCTCACTGCACTGAGTCTGTTCTGATGCAAAACTCAGCGTTCCCTTAGATTCCTGTTATGGTTGCTATTTTCTCCTTATTTGAGTATTTTGACACATGACTTCGTTGTTCTCCAGCCTAAGACTTTCAGTAACGCGCACGGTTTTTTAATCAAATAATTACAACTAAATGACAAATTTTAATTTCCATTAAAAATTTAGATTTCATTTAAAGTTCACTGAAAACCGAATTATATTTGCTTTAAAAAAAAGATGCAGCATAGCTGTGAGACTGGAGGCCTGAAAGGCCCCATCCCTCCCTCCCACATCACCTCACCCTTCCCCAGCCCCACAAATGTAATCCTGCCTGAATACCATCCTCCTACCCCAAAGGCAGAAATCTGTGCCCGATCTTGTCTCGGGGGCTGGAGCGCACAGATCACATCACAGATCACATGGGGTGGCCACTCATGCTTCTTAATCAGAGCATCAGATGATTTAGTTGATGTGGCTGTGCTTTTGTTTTTATAAAGCTTCTCTCTGGCGAGGCGATCTCTGAGCTTATGGGCCTTTCCTTGGCTCAACTTCAATAGCTCAATTAACTTCCTGTGCTGAGGGCCCTTGAGCCAAGACCTCTTCTCATGTGAGTCACCGTCAGAGCCTGAACCTACTTCAGAGCGTAGGTTCAGGCAGGAGGGCCGATCCACAGGTGGCTTGGGTGCTGTGAAAAAAGAGCCCTGGAATGGGAGACTGAAGTCTGGCTTGAATTCTGGCTTTGCCCCTTAGTAGCTGTGTGACTTTGTACAAGTTAGTTAACGTCTCTGGGCTTCCATTTCTGCATCCGTCCAAGAGGGCTTACAAACAGGAAGCGAAGAGAGAAAGGAGGTCAGGTCAGGCTGGGACTTTCTTGTTGGGGATCTTGACTGTCCTCTGTCCTCCCAGAGCCTCAGGGGTGAGCTCTGGTGAAGGGGAGAGACTCAGCCTGTCTCTGGGAGCTCCTGCAGAAATTAGGAGAGCAAATGTATGTACTGTGCCTGGCACGTGAAGAAATGTTTTCGTTGACTATAAAACAAAGATAAAATATACCAACTGTATCTACCTGCACAGACTTCTGAAAGGATCCAATTAACAATATATGTGAAAATACACCGTAGACTATAAAGCCCAGTAGGATCATCATCATCATGATTAGAATCTGTGTTTTCTCTCAGACCTTTCAAACCTTCAAAAAGTTGAAACAAAGCATTACAACAAACATCTGACCATCCTTTCCCCGGATTCACCAATTATTAACACTTGCTCACTCTCTGTATCTCTATCTGTTTGCTCTCTGTCTATTTATGGTCTGTGATTTGTCAAGCCATTTGAAAGTAAGTTACAGACATCAGACCTTTCACCCAAGCAATTTAGCATATACCTGCTAAGCATGACACTATTCTCCTACACAACTGAGTATAGTTATTACTCAAGGACTTTAATGTATATATACTAATATTAAAAATACACAGTCTATACCACATGAAGTCTATAAATTGCCCCGGTTAACCCCACAATCTCCCTTAGAGCTATTTTTGTTGTTGTTCCAAAACAGGTTCCCACATTTCATCTGGTTATTACATCTCTTTAATCCTCTGTAATCTAGAACTGAGCCATCCAATATGGAAGCCCCTGGCCATGTGGCTATTGAGTGCTTGACGTGTGGCTTGAAATGTACATTGTACTGAAAACTCAACACACACACAAACTAACGCAAGCTATCTCACTGGTAATCCCGTATACTGATTGCATATTGAAGTGTTAATACATTGAATATATTGGACTAAAAATATAAAATTAAAATTGTTTGTTGAACTTATTAATTAATAATTACCATTTTAAATGACTAAGATTAATTTTACCTGTTTCTTTTATTTTTAATGTGGCAATGTAAATTTTTTAAATTGCATATATGGCTCTCGTATTTCTATTGGACGGTGGTGTTCCAGAATATTCTTTCCTGCCTTATTTTTTTCTTTTGTGACAGAGTTTTTTCAGAATCAAAGCCCATTGTCTTGTAGAATGGCCTATAATCTGAACTTGCGTAGATTGACTAGATTCTGGTTAAATCTTTCTGACAAGAATATGACCTAGGTGGGGTCGGTACTTTACAGCGCATCACATCGTGGGCTCCGTTTGTCTCTGTTGGGATTACAAAGTCTCATCACTTGGTTAAGTAGCATCTGCCAGATCTCTTCAATATAGTGGTGACTTCCCCTGTTGTAATCAATAAATAACCTCAAGGGAGAACCTTGGAGACCAAGTGACATCCTCCTCCTACAACCTTTTACCCAGAGGTTTTAGCATCTAGTGATGATCTTTGACTCTATCAATTATGCATCAGTGGTTGCGAAAAACACACACATCTTAACTTTTCATTGAAACTCAATGGCTTGACTAATTTCCTGTTCATGTCTTTTATGCTGAGACAGGATGTGAACAATTCACTGCTTTCTAAATCCCATCATGTTGCCGATTGCATAGTGTTTTGTTGCATAGACTCTGGAATACAACATAGTTTATATATAATCTTTCTTGATGATTATTTAGGTCGTTTCTTTCTTTTTTACTCTTAAAAATATTGATTGCATGAACATCCTTTTACCCTGCCCATACAGCCATTTCCTTCTTTGAGATATATTCCTAGAAGTGATATTACTGAGTATGTTTAGTTGGATTTTGACACATATAGTCAGATTGCCCTCCAGAAGTATTGCACACTTTTAAAAGTTCACACTTTTAGTGAGTCACCCAGGAGCTTTCAGCTGTGAAGGAATAATAATCCCAACACAGATTAGCTTAAATAATAAAGATATTTCTTTTTCTCGCATAAACCAGTACTCCAGATGAAAAGTATAATACTATTTTTACTCGATTTCATGTTTTGGAAGGACACGGGCTATGACTGGCCAAACAAAGTTCATGTTATAGTGTGAAAGCAGTGGCTTTACATACTCAGATTCCATTCTAGAGCTGGAGACGGGTGGCTACCTGAACACCTCTGACTCCTGCTTGGAAAGGAAGAATGGATACCCAATACTTTGTCTACACGGGGTAGCCGAGCACACTTTTCCCCAAGCCCTCCTCACCTTGGACATCGTTCAGCCTCCCAGTCTTTGCCAATCTAATAAGTGAATAAACTATCTCTCTTTCTAAAATTTCATCCATACAACAGTGATATTTCATGGGCAAGTAATATTTTATAGTGCGAGCTCTTGTCAGAAATTTGCTGGGTTCACTCTGGAACCATCACTTATCTGCTGTGCAACACTGAGCAAGTTACTTAACCTCTCTGTTGAGGGGCCTCTGGCTCCTCATATCTAAAATGGGGATAATCATAGCTATAATATATAAAATCTCAGTGTTATACAAATAACAGGTAACACCAGTTATTATAGGATAATGGTGACATTGAAATTTCCAGTAACCCTAAAAAAAAAATACTTGGGGTTTGAGGGAGCCATTTCTTCAACCTTCCCCGTGGGAAGTAATCAAATCTAAGTCATCTCCACTCTGTGACTCATAACCTTTCCAAGGGCTGTTGCATTATGCTACTGTCGCTTCTGTAATGACTAAGCCATCAAGATAGATTTTTTTTCCTAATGACATATACAGCATAGGGCCAGATTCTGTTAAGGCAGCCTTTGAGTCTGGACCTGGAGGGGTGATTGTATCTCTGTCTTTCAAAATTGGGCTAAAGGGGGTGGTATCTATTTACATAATGGGGCCTGGGTTCCCTTCTTTGGGGACGCCTGACCCCTCCCGCTCGTTCCCAACTCTTGCCAAATGAAGCTGCTTTGGGTTCATTGTGGAGAGCTCACCATAGCCTCATTTCCCTGAGAAGGGGGGTGTCAGGCCGGGCCGGGCCTACAGGCCTCCTCAATGTCCCCCTCTAGGCATTATGCCTCTGTCTCGGGGTTAGCCACAGAGGCCAGGCAGAGCTAAATTAAGGCAGTCACCCAGAAAAAAAAAAAAAGAAGGATCCACCATTCTGTCCACCGTGCTTTCATTTTCAAGCAGGTCCTTTCTGACCCTGACAGCCCATGATTATGACCCTAATAAACATTTATTTAGACAACAGCACATAAATCAGTTGATGACTACTTTTGTTACTTATGAACCGCAAGGGTCAGAGGTAAAGAACCGAGTCCAATGAAACGTCTTGAAATTGAAATCATTGCTGAAACAGAACCACTGAAATTAATCTGAAATTCTTTGAGTTCTAATTATTGATGTACGGAGCTTCTTCCCAACTAAACTCCTGGCTCTTTTCTCAGCTTCTGAGAATAAAGAAAATCTGATGAGACGCTTCCCTGATCAGAAGCTCCCCTTCACCGCCAGGATAAACTCCAACCCTTTTATGATGGTGAAGACAGTTCTTCCTAGTCCACCCCCTGCTTACCCCTTATCTCTCAACACCCCTTACCTCTGCCCCCAGCGAAGCCTCAGCCCTACAGCAGCAGGGTCTGTCTGTGTCTCGGTGGGCCCAGGGGATCCCCTCACGGTGAAACACCCCCTCCCCACCCTGCCCCTTTACCCTCACCTGGCTGACTGAGTCTTCATGCTTCTGTCTCAACTAAGATGTCATTTCCTCCTAAGACGGTTCCCCCACCCCGCCAACCCCCACATGCACGGGTGACATCCTTCTGTATTCCCACCAAAGAGCTCAGTGGGGTTCACACTGTGTTCCAATGGCCATCGACTTACCCGTCTGTCTCTCTGATCTTAAATCCTTGAGAGCAAAGACTGTATTACTTACGTTCACCACATCCCCAACACCCAGCCATAGGATCTGGCACTTTAGAAAATGCTTGATAAATTGTGATTGAATGTTATTCATGCCCGTGTGACTTTTGGTATTTTTTGCTATTTAGCACAGAGTTACCCATTCTCTTTATATACTCTCTGCTGCTTACTGAGAACAAGCAGGTGACTCACATTTTCTCCCACCCTGAGCTGACGCGTTATCATGCCATCCGGAGGGCCGCCCTCTCCCCACCCCCTCACACCGTCTGAGCCAAGCCTCAACCCTACCGTGTAGGAACCTGAATGTTACTTTGAGGAATTGCCTTGTGTTGAGCAAGAAGCGTGAGTCAGTGGAAGTTTGTTTGGGACCAGTGAAGTGTGTAATTACAGCTAGGTGCCAAGATGAACATTTCCACAGGTCTGGGATGGGTTGGCAGTAAGAAAAACACGAGAGCGAGAAAGATTGGTTAGGGAACCAGACAATAATCAATGCAAATCAGGCTATTAGGGCTAGATATGGAGAGGAAGGGCCAGATTTGAACTGAGGGGTGGGGCTTGGTGGTTCATTAGATATAGGGGCAAAAGAGAAAAGAGGCGCAAAGTTGACCTCAGAGTCTGGAGTCTAGAACATGGGAAGGCAGGTGATACCACTAAGAGAAATAGGAATCATTAGAGGGGCTGTGCTGTTGTTGCAAAAACAGGAGAAGTGTGCTAATAGAGTATGCAAGTTAAAACGCTCGATCATTCGAATAAAAGTTACAAAGAACACAGATCAAGTGATTACCACGTGCCAATCACTTTGCAAAACTAACTTCTTTAATGCTTTTTACGACACCATGAGGTGCATTCAATTCTCCCCATTGTATCGATAAGGAAGCTGAAGCTCAAGTCACTAGTCCACATTCACACAGCTGTTCTGCGTGGCAGGGGTGGGATTCATCCTGGTGTGAATCCAGTACGTGGCAACTGAGGTCTGAGAGAGGGCTGTGACCTCTCTGAGACCTCAGGGCGCTACACATCAGGTTGCTGATCATACACTGGGATGGGATGAGGTTATCCAGGGAGATGACCTTCAGAGGGAAGGGTCGAGAACCGAGAATGGAAATGGGAGACTGAGAGTGGACAGGCAGAAGGAAGAAGAGGGGCCAGAGGTAGAGACTAAGCAGGAGCCACCGAGGAGAGGACTGGATAGAAGAAAGCACCACAGAATCAGGTGGAAACATGTTCTAGAAGAGAATGACGATGGTGCCAAGTGCTGGATAGGGAGGTCAAGAAAGGAAAGTACTTTAAGGCCACGAGATGGTTTATTAATTGTTGGTTGGTCGGGTTAGTAATCGGTATGTTTTCCTGAGTGTTTCAGGGCATCCACAGTGCAGAAAGCAGAGAAATGTCAAGGAACGGCATGCACAGAATTGTATGTAGGACCAGCCCCGAAAGGTAGAGGGAAATGTGTGCGGTGGCTTCCATGCTTCGAAGATGCAAAGCTGTGGCATGGCAAGTATTATCATTAGGTTGTTTGAAACCCACAGGGTATCTCTCCAGCACAGATAAAGCCTCAGGATCACTCTGTGTCAGCAAATTGGTGTTTAGGTTGAACACATAATCTGAGACGGCCTTGACTCCAGTGTTCCTGGGGCCTCTAAGATCATTTGCCAAAGATCCAGATCTTATTTCAAGCTCTTCTTTCAGGCTCCGTCACTGGATGGCATGGAATACGGCCATTTCCAGAATTAGCTACAACTATTGTTCATCTGGAACTATTCAAGTAATACTTTATACACGTTGACAGAACTTACACACTAAGATCATTCCCTTCAACTTTGCTAGCTGCTAAGTAATCTTTCAGCTTGCTCTGCAGAGTTTTGAAACTCAGGGAATTTAAGACGATCTCTGCTAACACTGGCCCCTTTGGAAGAGGAGAAGTTTCTTTCCTTTTCCTTGGTTAAATAATAAATGAACTGACATCCAAGTTACTATGACTGAACTCCCATTAGGGGCTTAATGGCTTCAGGGCGTGTGTGCAGGAGACGATGGATAGGGCATATCGGTGGTCTTGAGGCATTGTAGGATGTTAAGACTAAAGGAACATCAAAAACCATTCTGCTCAAGCCCTTGTTTTGCATATGTGGCCCGGAAATGTGAAAGGTTTGTTCAAGCCTTGGAGCTAGTGATTAAGGGTACCAAGACTGGAGATTTAGTCTCTTAGCTTTAAATCCAGCTCTCTTTCCACCACGCTCCTCAAGAAACAACTCATTGACCCATGGATGATCTAGCATTCTAGCATGCTAGCATCTGATAACTTTTGCTGTCTCTAGAAGTGTACGTTGTGCCTTAGGCAAGAGAGCGGGGAAGGAGCCTGGTAGACTAGCTCCTCAAAACATGTTGAGCAAATAGCCAAGGAATTTCTTAAAAGGTGACATAAGCTTTCTGGAAGGACTGCCCATGCTTTGGAGTATTCACTCTTGGGTTTTGGGGGGTTCCTACCCCCTCCCCAGTTTTACTGAGATATAATGGATACCACTCTCGGGTTTTTTTTTGTTTTTTTTTTTTTTTTTAATTTTTTTTTTTCAACGTTTATTTATTTTTTGGGACAGAGAGAGACAGAGCATGAACGGGGGAGGGGCAGAGAGAGAGGGAGACACAGAATCGGAAACATGCTCCAGGCTCTGAGCCATCAGCCCAGAGCCCGACGCGGGGCTCGAACTCACGGACCGCGAGATCGTGACCTGGCTGAAGTCGGACGCTTAACCGACTGCGCCACCCAGGCGCCCCCCACTCTCGGTTTTAAAAATGGCTTCATCCTATCTAGTTTGTGACATTGGGCAAATTTCCTATTGCTGCTGTAATAAATTGCCACAAACCTAGCAGCTTAAAATAACACAGATTTATTCTATTACGGTTTTAGAAAAGTCCATTTCTTTTCTTCCTTCCTTCCTTCCTTCCTTCCTTCCTTCCTTCCTTCCTTCCTTCCTTTTGGAAGAGACAGTACAAGTAGCGGGGAGGGGCAGAAGGGGAGGGAGAAAGAGAATCGTAAGCAAGCTCCATGCCCAGCTTGGAGGCCAACGTGGGACTCAATCTCACAATTGTGAGATCATGAGCTGAGCGGGAATCAAGAATCAGAAGCTCAACTCACAAGTCACCCAGGAGCCCCAAGAACAAGTCCAAAACGAGTCTTGCAGATTAAAAACAAGTGTTGGCAGGTGGGTTCCTTCAGGCGACTCTGGAGGGGAACCCATTTTCTTGTTTGTTTGGTTTTTTTCCAGCTTCTAGAAGCTGCCCACATTCCATGGCCCCTTCCTGCCACCGCTCCAACCTCCGGCTTCTACATCTCCCACTATTGGCTTTGCCCTTCTTGCTTGCTCTCAGAGGGGATTACATGTGATTTCATTGGGCCCACCCAGATAGCTCAAGATAATCTCCCCATCTCAAGATTTTTTGCTTAATCACATCAGCAAAGGCTCTTCTGCAATATAAGGTAACCTATTCACAGGTTCTGGGGATTAGGATGTGGGCATCTTTGGGGGCCAGTATTCTGTCTTCCCTAAACTCTATTAGGCTGAAAGATAATTCTGGAAATAATAATTTTTCTTTTTTTATATATAATTTTTTGTTTTCTGTTTTTTTTTTTTTTTTTTTGAGAGTGAAAGAGAGAGAACAGAAGCCAGGGAGGGGCAGAGAGAGAGGGAGAAAGAATCCCAAGCAGCCCCATGTCATCAGCACAGAGCCCAACACGGGGCTCGGACCCATGAACATTGAGATCATGATTGAGCCAAAACCAAGAATAGGACACTCCACGACTGACTCCAGGCATCCCTGGAGATAATAATTTCCATCAAATAGTGCTTAGAAATCACTTCCTCCAAGAAGACATCCAACACTGGTTTAGGGTCTCCTCCTATGTGTTCCCAGAGCAACCTAGGCTCACCACTTTGCTCTTATAATACTGTATTATAATATTGATCTTGATTATATCTTCTACCCTAGACTATACAATTCTGGAGAGCCGGGACTGGGCCCAATTTATTTTTTGTATCTTTTGTCTTCAACGCAGTGTCTGGAACATGGGAGTTGCTCAATAAATATTTGTTGTCATGAGGATTAAATGAGACCATACAAAAGACCCAGTGGTATCTGCTTCAAATTGATGTTCAGATTATGATGGATGCTTTTGTTAACACCCGTTATACCCAAGAAAGTGGGAGAATTTCTATGGCTGACAAGTAAAATGTCTCCATTCCTAGTAGGAAAATATAAGATTGCATACCTTGTAGCTTAGAGAAAAAGACCCTCGGGGGCAATTAGAGCCAATGTCATGGTTCGCCTTTTCTGTTTTTATTATAATTTTCTTTTGCCCAGAACCCACCACACATTTGCTGTAGAACGAGTGCTGGCTGACTTCCAGAGGCCAACTGGGACATGAGCAGGCAAAAAGGAAGAGCCCCATTAACTGTAGTTCTTCACCCCCAGTGGGGAGAACAGAAATGCAACCGGGGCCTATCTCTTCCCCCTCTCAATGGGCCACCGTTGTTTTCCTCTGCTAATGTTTGTGCCTGGTGCAGTGTAGGGGCAAGAAGGCGGGCAGCGGGCCCAGTAGTTCTGGGCAGTCTCGTGGCACAGGATTCACTGTATTCTTGGAGTTGCTCCTCTGCCTTATGTAAGTCATTCCTCCGTCAATTTCTGTATCTGTAAAAACACATGACTCACCTCACAGAGGCCAAGAAACTCAAAGACTTTGTGTTCTTGTCATTAAAGGGGAAAAGTTAAATCAAAAAGGCTGCCATAGACATACCTATCAGACCATTATTAGACCAAAGCTAAAGTCAAGACCAAAGCAAGCTTTGATTTCATTTCAAAGCACGGAGCGGGGGACCTAGTGCCAGAACTTTAAAGGTGCATGCTTTAAAGTGAGGCTGCCCACCTCTATGACTTGGATTCAGATTCAAACATGTCCTGCCATAGGGACCCTGACTCCCCTACAAGTACATACGATAGTACTTGAACCTGCAACCTTGCCTCTCAATCCTCACGATTGAGCCAAGCGGTAGCACATACTGATCATGCTGACAGCCAGAGCGGGATTGGTACACCGACCATTTTGCTGACAAAATGGGGTCACGTGGTCTGGAGAAGAAACTTTTTGATGATTTGTGAATGTATTTCCATGAAAAGGATAACAAAGTATAACAAAACAAATATATATTTTTTTTCAAGTTTATTTACTTATTTTGAGAGAGAGAGGGAGAGAAAGCGGGGGAGGGGCAGAGAGAGAGAGAGAGAGAGAGAGAGAGGGAGAGAGAGAATCCCAAGCAGGCTCAACGCTGTCAGTGAAGAGTCCCACGTGGGGCTGGAACTCATGAACCGTGACATCATGACCTAAGCTGAAATCAAGAGTCGGATGCTTAACCAACTGAGCCACCCAAAACAAATATTAAACAGAACAAACATTAAACCAAACTTAATTTTGCATTCAACAAGACTGTCTTTAAGAACAAATAATCAGGCTGCCATGAGCTTCTTGAAGACTGCTGTGTTTCATTTATTTTTAAATCTCTGTCTTTAAAGTATCCTTAAAATAGTTTGGGCTTGAATACATGTTGACTGATTAATTAAGTATTCAAAATTGAGTATTCAATCAAACACTAGTTCTATTGTCTTTGCAGGGATGAAAGGGGACTAGAAGACATAGTCTTTGCCATCCGTGGAGGCAAGAGAGCAAACAAATTAAAAAAGCAAAGGGACATTGTACGAGTGAAAACAAATTTGCATCCACATAAAACTTATGCACTCTGGTAACATGAATCATTCATTTACTCTCTCATTTTTATCTCCCGACAAACATTTTGTAAGTACCTTCCTTCTATGAGACAACAAGGGAGCAGGCCATGTTAGCCTGAATTATGTTCAGAGTTCTTGAGTCTTCTCGGGCTTATGAAGCAATAAATGGACAATGACGTGGACATTGGGTATGGCAAGTGTTGCTTTAGGGAAGCAAAGGAGACCACAGAGACCGAGGAGGACACTCACCCAGCCTGGGGGTGACAAAGGGTCAATTTCAACCACCAAAGAACACCTGCGTTTAGTCACAATATTTTCAAATATGAAGAGCAGAGGAGGGGGGTGGGGCAGCACAGTATTCTGGAAAAGGAACTTGCCCGAGGCCTCAAGGACCTCGATAGTCACCAGGCAGGAAGTTTGATGGAAGGTTCAGATTCAGAGATTTAGGACAAAATTAATAATCATAACAAAGGCATTTTGTTACTCTGGAGAAAGGCAGTCTTGCTGTCATCAGTATCACCATAGCCTCTGCGCAGAGGAATAGAGTTCTTCTTCAGTGCCTCCTTTACTTTTGTGGATTCCTGAAACCATAGCCAACCAGCTCCCTCCCAATTGCCCAAGCGCTCCCGTGTCGCCCCTTCTATCACAGGTAGGGTTCCCAAGAAGCAGGGGGCTTCTTGGGCAAGTGATTCATCGTGGAAGTATTCTTAGGAGAAGGGCAGTGGGGGGAGACAGATAGGACAAGCGGAAACCCAACCAGGGATGGGTCTTGACTGGAGGCTAGCTTCAAGCTCACCCCTCCAGGCAGCTCTGGAAACTGGAACTGCACCATAGAGTGAGTCCCCCTTGGTGCGATGGGGCTGAGCCTTTGCATCTCAGGCCAGACAGCATGGTGAGGGTGACAGAGCCCTGGGGAAGCCTGGGCAAGCCGTGGCTAGCATCTACTATGGGGGACACTACTAACCGCTGAGTTGAATCTTCAACAGGAGTATGTGATTCTGGAGTCGTGATTCTGGAAACCAGCCTGCACCAGATGTTTCTGGAAAGCTTGTTAAAAACAGATTGCTGGGCCCCACCTCCCAGAATTTCTGATTCAACCGGTAAGGTGTGAGGCCTGAAAATATGCATTTTTAACATGTTCCCAGATGATGTTGGTGCCCCTGGTTGGGGCCTACACTATGAGAACGGGTTTGGAGTCCCAGGAGTGGGTTGGGGCAGATGTAGAATTGGGGGCATTCTTTGGGTATGTCCTACAACATTTTTAAGAGGGATTTTTGGTATTTTAGTTTACTACTAATGGGTGAAATGTTTTTTCTCTCTCTCTCTTTTTTTTTTTTTGCCTTATTGTGAGACTTATTTGGAAAGAGTATCTAAGTTTCCATAGCTCTCCATTACTGTCAAAAGAGAGTAAGAAATTTTGTGTTTATTTTTCTTGAGAATATATACTTGACATGTAATATTATATTAGTTTCAGGTGTATAACACAATGGTGCAATATTTGAATATATTACAAAATGATCACCACAATAGGTGTAGTCAGCATCTATTCTCACACAGTTACAAATTCTGTTTTCTTGTGATGAGAACTCCTCAGATCTGTTCTCTTAGCAACTTTCAAATGTACAATATGGTCTTATTAACTATAGCTACCATGCTATACATTATATCCCCATGACTTATTTGTTTCATAACTGGACATTTATACCTTTATTTTTTTAATGTTTTTAATTTTGAGAGAGAGAGAGCATGCACGGAGGGTGCGAGCAGAGGAGGGGCAGAGAGAAGGGGGACAGAGGATCCCAAGCAGGCTCCGTGCTGACAGCACAGAGGTGGGTGTGGGACTCAAACTCATGAACTGTGAGATCATGACCTGAGCCAAAGTCCCTCACTTAACCAACTGAGCCACCCAGGCGCCCCTGGGAATTTGTACCTTTAGACCACCTTCACCCACTTTATCTGTTCCCCACCCCTGGCCTTTGGCAACCACCGATCTGTCTCTATATCAAAGAATTTGTTTTTTGTTTTGTCAGGTTTTTTATTTTTCAGATTCTACATGTAAGTAAGATCATATTGAATTTGCCTTTCTCCATCTGACTTGTTTCAGTTAGCATGATGCCCTCAAGGATCATATATGCAGGAAATAGCAGGATTTCCTTCTTTTTAACGGCTGAATAATACTTCATTGTGTGTAATATATGTAACAATATATATTCCATTATGATATATATGATATATGATATGATAGATAGGCATGTAGGTTGTTTACATGTCTTAGTTATTGTAAATAATGCTGCAGTAAACATAAGGGTGCAAATGTTGTTTTTGAGCTGGTGGTTTCATTTTATTGAGATACGTATCCAGAAGTGGGATTGCTGGATCATATGGTAATTCTATTTTTAATTTTTGGAGGAGCCTCCATATTGTTTGCCATAGTGGCTGCACCAATTTATCTCCCACCAACAGGGCACAAGGGTTTGCTTTCTCCACATCCTTGCCAACCCTTGTGATTTCTCGTCTTCTTGATAACAGACATTCTAACAGGTGTGAGGTGATGTCTCGTTGTGGTTTTGACTTGCATTTCCCTGAAAATTAAACCTATTGGCCATCTGTATGTCTTCTTTGAGAAACTGGCTACTCAGTTCTTCTGCCCATTTTTAATCAGATTTTTTAAATTGAATTGTATGAGTTCTTTATATATTTGAGATATTTAACCCCTTATCAGATATACGATTTGCAGATATCTTCTCCCATTCTGTAGGTTATGTCTTCATTTTGTTGACGGTCCCTTTGCTGTGTGCTTAGTTTGATGTGGTCCCCCTTGTTTACGTTTGGTTTTTTTGCCTTTGCTTTCAAAGTCATATCCAAAAACTCATCTCCAAACTGATGTCACGGAACTTACTGCCTATGTTTTTTTTCTACAAGTGTTATGGTTTCCGATCTTACAGTTAAGTCTTTACTCCATTTTAAGTTAATTTTGTGTGTGGGAGTAAGACAGTGGTTCAGTTTCATTCTTTTACATGTGGCTGTCCAGTTTTCCCAGCACAATGTATTGAAGAGACCGTCCTTTCCACAGTGTATAATCTTGCCTCCTGTGTCATAAATTAATTGATCATATATGTGTGGGTTTATGTGTTGGGTCTATTCCATTCCATTGATCTATGTGTCTGTATGCTAATATTACACTGTTTGGATTACTGTAGCTTTGTAATATAGTTTGAACTCATGACTGTGATGGCTCCAGCTTGGTTCTTCTTTCTCAAGATTGCTTTGACTGTGGGGTCTTTTGTGGTTTTATGGAAGTTTCTTTGTTCTATTTCTATGAAAAAAATGCTATTGGAATTGTGATAGGGCTTGCTTTGGGTAGTATGGACATTTTAACGATATAAATTCTTCCAATCCTTGAGCATGAAACACCTTTTCATTTATTTGCATCTTCTTCAATTTCTTTTGTCAGTGACTTAGTTTTCAGGGTACAGGTCTTTTGCCTCCTTGGTCAAATTTATTCCTAGGTGTTTTATTCTTTTTGGTGCAATTGTAAACGGGATTGTTTTCTTAATTCCTCTTTCTGATGCTTCATTATTAGTGTAAGAAACACAACTTATTTTGGTATATTGATTTTGTATCCTGCAACTTTACTGAATTTGTTTTTAGTTCTAACAGGTGTTGGGGTTTTTTTTTGGTGGCATTTTTAGCGTTTTTTAAAAATATATAATATGATGTCATCTGCAAATAGAGACAGTTTCACTTCTTCCTCTCTGCTTCGGATGCCTTTTTTTGTTTTTCTTACTTAATTGCTCTGGCTAGGACTTCCAATGTCATGTTGAATTAAAGGGTCAAGAGTGGTCATCCTTGTCCCATGCCTGATCTTAGAGTAAAGTTTCAGATAAATTATATTTTCACGCAATATTTTCAAAAACTCGAATCGACAAACTATGGCCAATAGGCAGCCACCTGTTTGTTTGTTTGTTTGTACATAAAGTTTTAACTTCCAATTTTAAGTGGAATTCTTGGTTACACTCTTATAACAGCAAGCCTATAAAAGAGTTCTAGAATATTTCCATTACTTCACTGATACACCAATAAGATGTTCATGTTCCTAGGATTATATATTTTTTCTTTGAATGCCCCATTCAGGTCATCATTATCCAGCTTTGGAAAGAAATTCAGAAAATGTGACATTATACCAGATTTACAGAAAAAGCCTTCCCTAAGATGACTAACGGATAAAGTGAATCTTGGATCTATTCTCTAAAGTTACATAAGGAAGCGACATAAAATAAAGCTATATAATAATATTCTTTTAGCAGAGAAGTGTTTTATAATATATTATTCTCCTTAGGAATTGCAAAGGGAAGTAAGACCCTCACGGCTTTCCTTGTCCCATAGATGCTGGATTCAATCATGGAGTGTTTACAACACGTGGGAGTGCCACTGTTATTCGCATGATTTGCACTCTCCTCCCTACTATGCTTATTCTAAAATAAGAGATATTTATGGAAATTGTGTGCACATCAAAATGGTGGCACCCTGCCGTACTCAGCAACATTTATTCGGTTTTGAACGTTATTTAACGTATTTAACAGAAAAAACAAATTTTCTTAAAAAAATCTTTTTAATGTTTATTTATTTTTGAGAGAGAGAGAGAGAGAGAGAGAGAGAGAGTGCAAGCGGGGGAGGGGCAGAGAGAGAGAGAGACACACACACAGAATCCGAAACAGGCTCCAGGCTCCGAGCTGTCAGCACAGAGCCCGATGCAGGGCTTGAACCCATGAACTGTGAGATCATGACCTCAGCTGAAGTCGGACGCGTAACCCCTGAGCCACCCAGGCGCCCCAAAACAGATTTTCTTTATAAAGCTAACTGGAGGGGCGCCTGGGTGGCTCAGTGAGTGCTTTTGTGAGGAGTAAAGCTATCAATACAAGCAGAGCGCTTGGAATATACACAGCACAGAGCAAGGGCTCAGTAAGTCACAGCTATTATTAGCTATTAGAGATTGGCCACCCAAACCTGGGGGAACGCAATGGGAATGAGATTAACAAGCATGAAAGAGTAAGTAACTAGCGGGTGTGGGGGAGGGGGGGGCTAACTGCATCTATTTTTCTCTCATTCCAGCTGAGAACCAATGTGGGGGTTTCCCTGGGATCGACATTGGGCCCCGTTGCCCACTGCATTCCACACAGCCTCGGGGGTGGGGGTGATAACTCCCAAACCTAGAGCTCCAGCCCTGATCTCTGGGCCCATGCCTCCTGGGTTCCCGCAAGCACCTCGGATTCAGTGTATCCCAGACCTCACGTGTCACCTCACTCCCTCCCCACTCGCCAAACCTGCTTCCCAGGTGTTCTCTTGGTTGATGGAATTCTGTCATAACCTCTATCTGCCAAGCTATCGACTCTCCTCTTTTCTCAGCAACCTCCCGGCCAAACTGTCCCACATTTAATCAGTAACCAAGTCTTACTGGTTCTGCGTCTGAAAGGTTCTCGAAACTGTCCCCGACTCTCTTTCTCTCTCACTGTTACCTCTGCCCCTGGTCAGGTCCTTATCGTATTCTATCTGGTCTCCCCGCCTCCAAATGTGTCCTTCTCAAAAAATCTGCCACCTCCCCACCCCCCACCCGCCCCCATTAAAACTCCCAGTGATCTCTTCTGACTTAAAAATCCAAGCTTCCAATGCCCTCCTTGGTCAGCCTCTGCCCGTCTCTCGGACATATTTTGTCAGCATCTTCTGACTTGCACTTTATTTTCTAAACTGCTGACTGTTTCCCTGCCCGCAAAATGTTGCTTTTCAGTTCCATATCTGGGCTCAGGCGGTTCCTGTGCTTATAATGTTTTCCTCCGCTTTATGTGGCTCAGATCAGATGACATGTCCTCCAGGAAACCCTCTTGGATCTTCCTTTCTCCCAGACGAGGTTAGACATCCTGTCCCTATGATACTGTCTTTGTCTTGGAAACAAGTCACTGCATTTGCTACATATTACGATTATGTGCTTCCCTCCCTAGACTATGAGCTTCTTGAAGTTAGGAAATGCTGTATCTTACCCATCTTTGTATCCTGAGTGCTTACCACAATGCTTGGCACTTAATAAATACATGCTGAATGAATGACTGTCTCATTCACCCAGTGTTTATTGAGTATCTACTAGTGAGGCTAGCCCTCAGAACACACAGCAATGGAATAAAAAGGCCTTGTCTCTGTTCTCGCTGAGCTTACCGAGGGGTGGAGAGACAGAAAATACCAATGTGAACAAAGAAATCTATAATTACATATAGTAATAAGAACTGCGGAGGAAGAAACAGGATGCCGTGAGAGAAAATAGCAAGGAGGGAGGGAAGGGCTCTCTAAGGATGTGGTTTTCGAGCTGAAGTCGGCAAAGACAGGAAGGAGCAGGAGCAAACAGGCCCTGGGGACTGACCTGTACAAGGCGCTGAAAGAGAACAGAGCAGCCTCGAAAAGGTGGGCGAGGGAAAACGAGGCCTGACAACATTTGCTGAGGAGGCAGGCGGACACAGAAGAGGTGCTCAGCTGGGATGAATGGAGGAGTTGAGACTGGGTTCCATGTACGGTGCTCAAGGAAAAGTTGGAAGAAAGTGGGTAATGCAGTGGTGGAATGGGGTTTACATTCACAGGAGAACATCCAGGCTGCTGGGTGGAGATGAGACCAGACAGGAGTTTGGGGAAAAGAAGGGAGAACAGTCAGAGGTTAAGCCATTTAACGGTTCTCTTTAGGAAATGTTATCATTAACCCCATTTTAGAACTTGGGAAGAGCTTGGAGCTGGAAGACAGACCCAAGTCTGTTCTATCCCAGAGTCAGAGCTTAGACCCCCTACTGTGGACCCTTGTGCTTGGTTACACCTAACTTCCTGACTGGTGAAGATTAAAAAGAGTGATAGCATCCGCTTTTAGCAAAGCGTCGGAGAAAAGGGGAGTTCACATCCACTGCAGATGGGAATGGAAACTGGTGCCGTCTTTCTAGAAGAAAATCTGTGCCTTAAAGATGTGTGTGCTCCTAGGGTCCCCCATTTCGGTTTTAGGAATCCTTAAAAGACAAACCAGCTACCGAACGGAGATGTCTGAACAAGTCGTGTTTATCAGTATTTGTGACAGCAAAACAGGGCATTGATAAAACTAACTCCGGTATGATGCAGTTAATAACCGATAATTTACTGACTCAGAAAGACTACAGTATATTGCCCAGTGAGAAAATTGGGTCACCAAAGGATGATTCTGTTTTTTGTAGCATATGTTAGTATATAGAGAAAAAAATTCCGGAAGGATCTACATCCAAATATTAAAAGTGGGTACTGTCAGGGAGGAAAAGTTTTTCCTTCTACTCTTTTAGGTTCTGTGGCTGGTCTAACTATAAAAATGATACAAAGCAGATAACTAGAGAAAAACACGTTTAATTATGTATTTACAAGAACCCCACCAAGGCATAAAAATCATGGGCAAGTCAGGCAATTGAGGCTTAAATAACATCCTGAGCCAAGGAATGGGGTAGCGGCCTGGAACCCTGGAAGTGGGGAGGGTAGCTCACAGGACAATAAAGATAGATGCTCGAGGGGCACCTGGGTGGCTCAGTCCGTTGAGCGTCCGACTATAGCTCAGGTCATGATCTGATGGTTCGTGAGTTCGAGCCCCCACATCGGGCTCTGTGCTGACAGCTCAGAGCCTGGAGCCTGCTTCGGATTCTCCCTCTCTCTCTGCCCCTCCCCCACTCACACTCTGTCTCTCTCTCAAAAATAAACATTAAAAAAAATTTTTTTTAAAGATAGATGTTTGGTAATCAGATGTTTGCCCTGCTCTATAGACAGGTCTTTCAGATAAAAAGTTGTCACTGATAACAGCTCTCTTTCTGGGCCAGACCACCTATCTAAATTCCTTTGGGTAGTTTAGAGAGAGGTAAGAGTTTTTCTTGAGTCCGCTGGCTCTTCATTGCCATCAGTTCAAAATAATCCACATGCCAACATGGTACATCTTGAAGCATTTTTTTTCTGAACCCCTTCACTAACTCTGGAAGATAGAGAATCTGAAGATTTTTGTTAGTTGCTTTTTTTTTTTTAACCTGCAGTATCTAATTTTTCTAAATCAAAACTTTTAACTCTTTATTAACGTAGAGCATATGTACAGAACAGGGCACACATCCTATGCTCACAATGTGATGAGTTCACAAACTGAACACACGCATGTAAACAACGCACAGAACAAGAGAAAAACAGTCTCAGCTTCCTGGAAGCTGCTTTGTAAAATCATATACAACCTACCTTATTGTGTCTGGCTTCTTTCACTCAACATGATTTTGTGCAATTCTTCCATGTGGTTGCCCGGAGTTGTAGCAAATTAATGATATTAATTGTTTAAAAAGTTAGAATGTTAACACCTTGTCTGTTATACATTTGAATCCTTAGAATGATCATCATTCCCGTGTTTGTCAGCTTACAAAGCACTTTCCACGGACACCAGCTCTACACATTATTATCATCCTCACTTGATGGGCACAAGGTGAGGGGGGCAGAGGGTAATTCAGCCCTGCTCAAGTTCACACACAAAGCTAGTAGGTGGCCAAACCAAGGCAGCTTCAGATCTAAATCCATGCCCTTTTGGCCCCGCCTCATGAGATTGAGAGCCAAGGTCCCAGGGGATTCAACGAAAGGCCTATCTTGCTCACCATTAGGCTCTTTAAACATCAGACGGTTACCAGGCAAAGCTGTTTAAACTCCTTTTCTGAAAACCATTTAGAATAGAAGACGCAGACCCTTCTCATTCAGAAGACGAACGTCCCATAAATATTCAACCAGTTTCGACATTGGTCATCTTTGGCGAGAACTTTCTTTGGCTAAAAATCTGTGATGGCCACACTTCTCGATATGTAATATGTGCCTCTGTAAACTTGTCCTGTGGGTTTCATATTTGTGTATGTCCACTTTTCTCTCTGACATTATGAATAATATCGATTGCAGCCTCTCAGTGATCGTATACCAGAGTTCTACTTCTCATTCACAGATGGGAAAACTGAGGTCCACCGTCAAATAGCTGGTTTAGCAGGACTGGGGCAGGCCTCAGGACTCTGGCTTGCGGTTCACAGCAATCTTGCCCACACGTCACTGCATAAGACGTGAAACTTTTTTTTTTTCCTACCGGGAAACATAAGCAGTCACGGTCGTGGTTATTAATAAAACTGTGGGTGTTGTTACTTTTTGCCCCCCAACAGAGTAGAACCACATGACTTAGCTTTATGTATCACAAAATCTTATTTCACTATAAGATCTAGGGTGATTCCCCCATTCAACACTGTGCTTCTAGGTGTCCGTATTACATAACACATTTCACAATCCAGTACACTGCTCAGAGAGTTCAAAAGAAATTAGGTGAATTAGCAGAGAAAACAAGAACACATCACCTCAAATATTGACTTACACACTCACACAGGTGTCCTTGCTTTATAGGTTAGTGCTGTCAGCTATTAAGAGCTGAAGTGCAATAAAGGAAAGATTCAGTTCCCATCCCTACTTCCCTTCCCGTGGATATCATGGTTTTTTTTGTGTTAATTTGATTTAAAAAAAAAAAAAGCAAACATTTCACGTCTGCAGCCTTTCTACCTCTGAGTCGAGCATTGGATACAATGCACATGGAAGAATTTAGGACACTATTTCCTTAGGAAGTGAATTCTTCATTCCCCTGGATGCCTTTGGGAATCTAAAATCTGCAGGGACTGTTTTTCCTGACACAAGACCAGTATCTGCAGGTCAAAGAACAATTGATAAGCCTATTTATCTTCCCAGAGACTTTGGCTGGTGCTTGCCGTCTTAAATTTCCCCGTCAGCCTTACACAGCCTTGCCAACCCCCGGGCCTTCCCGCCTGTCCTCCCTGGCGGGTTTTCTCTGCCTCCTCTTTGAGAGCCTCTGTGAATCTCTACCTTCACAGTTACTATTTGGTAAATAGACATGGGGCAGTGGGGGTATCTTTAAATAAACAGATGAATAAGGTCCCGGAACTGTCACCCCTTCTAATGACCTTTAGACGTGAGGGAAATACCTCAGCCTCAGAAGCCAAGAAGCGGGCCCTCAGAGATCTGGGGCGGTCCCGTCTCAGTGCAGGGACTGTGGGGTAGGGTGGTGGTCTAGGGGCACAGCTCAGGTGCTGAATAAATACAGAGACTTCCGGGCACGTGGCATGAATACTGAGTCTACTACAGAAAATGGTGGAGCCCCAGAACTCTTGCCTGCTGACCTAGACTGTGGTGGAAACTGGCTACTCATTTATCCTCAAGCCCGGGGAAATTCAGTGCACAGTGTTCAAACAAGGGTTGAGTGAAAGGGGCTACAGGGAGTGAGTAGCAGTGACCTACAGGTGACCTCCTTGACAAGGCCAATAGTAGGACCAATAGTGGGCTGGGCAGTCTAGGAAGAACCTCACTCCTGGCATCCCGCTGGAGTCCAAAGGCTTTAGAATTCTTCCTCTTTTTTCTTTTTTTTTTTTAAGGTGTTGCTCTTTATACAGAGTGCAGAAATAAACCCATGCTTTTATGGTGAATTAATCTATAACAAACGAGGTGAGACTATGCGACTGGGAAAAGACAGTCTCTTCAACAAATACTGTGGGAAAACAAGACGACTACATGCAAAAGAATGAAATTGGACCACTTTCTTACACCATACACAAAAATGAAGTCAAAATGGATTGAAGACCTAAATGTGAGACCTGACACCACAAATACCTTAGAAGAAAACATAGGCTGTAATTTCTTTGACATTGGCCATAGGAA
Source organism: Lynx canadensis (assembly GCF_007474595.2). Lineage (NCBI taxonomy): Eukaryota > Metazoa > Chordata > Mammalia > Carnivora > Felidae > Lynx > Lynx canadensis. The sequence goes on along the minus strand of NC_044313.2, from coordinate 74,285,586 downwards.
CATTTTTTCTAGCTATATCTCTTCTGGAAAGGGAAATAAAAGCAAACTTAACTCCTGGGACTACACCAAAATAAAAAGCTTTTGTTCAATGAAGGAAACCATTAACAAAACAAAAAGGCAGCCTCCTGAATGGGAGAAGATATTTGCAAATGATGTATCTGATAAGGGGCTAATATCCAAAATATAGAAAGAACTTACATAACTTAACACCAAACCCCCCCAAATAACCCAATTAAAAAACAGGCAAAGGATCTGAACGAACATTTTTTCCAAAGAAGACATCCAGATGGCCAACAGACACATGAAAAGATGCTCAACATCGTTAATCATCAGGGAAATGCAAATTAAAACCACAAGGAGATACCACTTTACACCTGTCAGAATTACTAAAATCAAAAGGACAAGAAATAACAAGTGTTGGCAAGGATGAAGAGAGAAAGGAACCCTTATGCACTGTTGGCGGGAATGCAAACTGGTACAGCCACTGTGGAAACCAGTATGGAGGTGCCTCAAAAAACTAAAAATAGAACTACTCTATGATCCAACTATTCCACTACTGGGTATTTACCCAAAGAAAATGAAAACATTAATTTGAAAAGATACATGCACTCCTATGTTTGTCACAGCATCATTTACAATAGACAAGATATGGAAGCAACCCAAGTGTCCATTGATAGACGAATAGATAAAGATGTGATGCGTGCGCGTGTGTGTGTGTTACTGGAATGTTACTGGAATGTTACTCACTGGAATGTTACTCAACCATAAAAAAAAGAGAATGAAATCTTGCCATTTGCAACAACATAGATGAACCTAGAGGGTATAATGCTAGGTGAGATCATTCGGTCATAAAAAGATAAATACCATATGATTCCATTCATATGTGGAATTTAAGAAACAAAACAAATGAACAAATAAAGAAAAAAGAAGAGACAGACTCTTAGATGCAGGGAACAAACTGGTGGTTACCAAAGGGAGGTGTTTGGGGGATGGGTGAAATAGATGAAGGGAATTATCTTGATGAGCCCTGAGAAATGCACAGAATTGTTGAATCATTGTTTTGTCCACCTGAAACCAACATAAACTGTATGGTAATTACACTTAAATAAACTAAAGTTAAAATGTTACATTTAAAAAAAAAAAAAAAAGGTGTTTCTTCTGGCCAACACATTAGTTATACCAACAGTTGCGTTAGGCTGTTTGAATGATACACACCATACTCCAGATAATAATTACCTCTGTGGAGGGGCCACAGGAGAAAGGTGTCATTGAGATTTCATGTCCAAAACGTGGTGGTTGTTTTAGTAAATGTTTTGTTTTGGAGTAATTTTGAACTCACAGAAAAATCGCAAAGATAGTCCAGAGAGTTCCCATCCATGCTTCACCCAGTTTCTCTTGACATCAGCATCATATCTAACCAGGGTACGCTTATCAAAACTGAGAAATTAACGTTGGTACAACCAAGCATTATGGTTTATTCATTCAGATTTCATCAGTTTTCCATTAATGTCTTTGTTGTTGGGTCCGATCTGGGATACCACATTGCATTTAGCACAGTCGTACATTTTGTATCTTTTAGACATCTGCAGAAACCACGGCAAATAATTTTTTTAATTTTTTAATGTTTATTTATTTTTGAGTGTGAGTGGGGGAGGGGCAGAGAGTGAAGGAGACACAGAATCCAAAGCAGTCTCATCTGGGCTGTCAGCACAGAGGCTGACGCAGGGCTCGCAGTGCCCCAAGGGTTTCGCAGTGATGGGACAATACTGTGACAGTGTGGAGGATCCCAGCACAAGACGGAGGAGAATGAATGCGTGGATCAAGATGCAGAGAAAGGGCACTCCGTACAATTCATTCTGGGAGTACCTATAGTGTAGAGACCTGAAGAACTTTGCTTCCCCGGGGCTGAACTGGAAATTCCAGTACACTAACTAACTGGAACACAGCTTGGGCCACGTCTGTGGTCAGCTTTCATTCTCCGACATTGAGGCTTCCCTTCTTTCTTTTTTTAATTTACTCATTTAAGTGTACTCAGTACATTCACGATGTTGTATGGCCACCACCACCATCCAACTCCAGAACTTCCTCATCTTCCCCAACAGGAACTCTGTACCCATTCAATTATAATGCCCCCATTCTCCCCAACCCCAGCTCCTAGAAACCACCATTTTCCTTTCTATCTGTATGAAATTGTCTTTTCTAGTACTTCATATAAGTGGAATCATACAGTATTTGTCCCTTTGTGCCTGTCTTACAGAAAACTCTTTAGGGATAAATGACTTATTCCTCCTGGAATCTAATGCCAATTAATTTAATGCCAGTTTAATATCATTTATATCAGATAAAAGATAAAAAGCCATTGTGGGTTTTTTTCTTTCCTCTCTCTCTCTCTCTCTCTTTTTTTTTTTTTTTTTTTTTGGTCTGACCTATTATATCCGTCCTATTTCCCTTTTTGCATTGGTTACCAGGAATCTGGGCCAAATTCAGAGCCTAAATATCACAATCAGCTCATCTCAAGTAACTGGCTATAGTCACCCACTTACAGAGCCTCTATTGTAGTTTCAATCTTAAATTACCCTATATTTTATTATGTTTATGTTTGAAAACTATCCGGTGCCCTTTCAGAATTAGGCAGGATAGAAATTCTAAATACATGAAATTAATACCACACCTTCAGGAAGTTAACTCTTTCATGCTACCGGAGTCCCACCAAGTGCAGTATCGTCATAGAACAGTAGAACTGCACAGACTTTTCAAGGTGGAAGCATCTTGGGGTAAATCTAGCTTCTGTGCGTGTTGACTTAACTGACCTGTTTATCTGGCAAAATCAGGACTTCTAAGAGAGGATCGCTGCTACTGAAAATGTGAATCAGGCATTTTGGCCCCTGCATCAACTTTTCCAAGCCATTGATATGACTCTGTGCGTCAGAAGAACATTTAGCTAAATGGTGGCAGCCCATAAAGGTACTCTGTCTTCCAAAGGAATCATTTGCATCCTTAAGGGTCTCTAAGTTCGTAACAGGGCCCAGATATGTTTTTTTTCCAGAAAGCTTTCAGGAGGAAAACAGTAATTCGTCCATCCAGTTGTGGGAGGTGATCACACAGTGGTAGAATTAAATAAGGCTACGGACATCACGATAAACACAGGTCACAGTTGGAGAGGGATATCTTTAAAGTATCAGAATACTTTGGGACTTTTTTTGTGTTTCACAATGTGAAACAAGCTAACAAACCTTTCAAAGTTAAGAAGAATTTTCCTGGAGCCTTGATTATCTGTAGCATTCAGACGGCTTTCATGTTGGAACGATAAAGAACTTTCTTTCAGGCCCTTTGGCCCTTAGAGCTCCATTGGGTGTGTGTCCCGGAGTTACACTAGACCTGATGCAAGGATGGAAAATACAGGCATCTACACTCATTTCACTCTGAGTGGCTGGGAGAGTCACATGACCCAACAGTAATAGACATTACAGGGTGGAAATGCAATCACTCTTCATTGAAAAGATGTTTATCAAGGGCCTAACACATACATGGCACGTAACATATCACATCTTCTATGATGCACATCTTCTATGATGACTATATAAACATACATATATTGCACACGCACACACACACACACACACCCCCCATCAGCAGTCTGGCCTGTAGTTAAAATAATGGAATTGGAAGTAAGACAGGCCTGAATTCAAGTGCTGGTGTCACCATTTAAAAGCAGTGCTAGCCCAGGATCTGGCTTACATGCTCAATAAAAGGGAGTGATTTATCATCTTTATAGATACATACACATGAGTTTGGTAATAACAGTATTAACTCAGAAATCCATAATACATATGAGATTGAAAAGATGACAGCATTTAACAATATTTGTTCTTCCTATCCAGGAGCATGGAATCTTTTTCCATTTGTTTGTGTCTTCTTCAATGTCTTTCATAAGCTTTCTATAGTTTTCAGTGTATAGATTTTTCACCTCTTTGGTTAGATTTATTCCTAGGTATTTTATGGTTTTTTGGTGTAATTGTAAATGGGATCAACTCCTTGATCTCTCTTTCTGTTGTTTCATTGTTGGTGAATAGGAATGCAACCGATTTCTGTGCATTGATTTTATATCCTGAAACTTAGCAATCTACATATTCAATGCAATCCCTATCAAAATAACACCAGCATTTTCCACAGAGCTAGAACAAATAATCCTAAAATTTTTATGGAACCAGAAAAGACCCTGAATAAGCCAAAGCAATCCTGAAAAAGAAAACCAAAGCAGGAGGCATCACAATCCCAGACTTCAAGCTATACTACAAAGCTGTAATCATCAAGACAATTTGGTACGGGCACAAGAACAGACACTCAGATCAATGGAACAGAACAGAGAACCCAGAAATGGACCCACAAATGTATGGCCAACTAATCTTTGACAAAGCAGGAAAGAATATCCAATGGAATAAAGACAGTCTCTTCAGCAAGTGGTGCTGGGAAAACTGGACAGCAACATGCAGAAAAATGAACCTGGACCACTTTCTTACACCATACACAAAAATTAACTCAAAATGGATGGAAGACCTAAATGTAAGACAGGAAGCCATCAAAATCCTAGAAGAGAAAGCAGGCAAAACCCCCTTTGATCTTGGCCACAGTACCTTCTCACTCAACACGTCTCCGGAGGCAAGGGAAACAAAAGCAAAAACGAACTACTGGGACCTCATCAAAATAAAAATCTTCTTCACAGCAAAGGAAACAATCAGCAAAACTAAAAGGCAGCCAACAGAATGGGAGAAGATATTTGCAAATGACATATCGGATAAAGGGTTAGTATCCAAAATCTATCAAGAACTTATCAAACTCAACACCCAAAAAACAAATAACCCAGTGAAGAAATGGGTAAAAGACATGAATAGACACTTCTCCTAAGAAGACATCCAGATGGCCAACCGACACATGAAAAAATACTCAACATCACTCATCATCAGGGAAATACAAATCAAAACTGCAATGAGATACCACCTTACACCTGTCAGAATGGCTAACACTAACAACTCAGGCAACAACAGATGTTGGTGAGGATGCGGAGAAAGAGGATCTCTTTTGCATTGTTGGTGGGAATGCAAGCTGGTGAAGCCACTCTGGAAAACAGTATGGAGGTTCCTCGAAAAACCAAAAATAGAACTACCCTATGACCCAGCAACTGCACGGCTAGCTATTTATCCAAGGGATACAGGTGTGCTGTTTTGAAGGGACACAGGCATCCCCATGTTTATAGCAGCACTATCAGCAATAGCCAAAGTATGGAAAGACCCCAAAGGTCCTCTGATGGATGAATGGATATAGATGTGGTGTATATATATATATATATATATATATGTATATATGTATATATATACATACATGTGTGTATATATATGTATATATGTATATATATGTATATATATGTATATGTATATATATACATATATACATATATATATGTATATGTATATATGTATATATATGTATATGTATATATATATACACACACACACAAAGGAGTATTACTCGGCAATCAAAAAGAATGAAATCTTGCCATTTGCAACTACGTGGACGGAACTAGAGGGTATTATGCTAAGTGAAATTAGTCGGAGAAAGATAACTATCATATGACTTCACTCATATGAGGACTTTAAGATACTAAACAGATGAATATAAGGGAAGGGAAGCAAAAATCATATAAAAACGGAAGGGGACAAAACATAAGAGACCTAAACATGGGGAACAAACAGAAGGTTACTGGAGGGGTTGTGGGAGGGGGGATGGGCTAAATGGATAAGGGGCATTAAGGCCTCTACTCCTGAAATCATTGTTGCACTATATGCTAACTAATTTGGATGTAGATTTAAAAAAATACAAAAATACGAAAATAAAAGATGACAGCATTTAAAAAATGTTTATTTATTTATTTTGAGAGAGAGAGAGAGAGTATGAGAGCATGAGTAGGGGAGGGGCAGAGGGAGAGGGAGGGAGAGAATCCCAAGCAAGCTCCAAGATGTCAGCACAGTGCCCCATACAGTTGATCATGAATCATGAGACTGTGACCTGAGCCAAAATCAACGCTTCACTGGCTGAGCCATCCAGGCACCCGAAATGACAGCAGTTTTTAATAAAAAACTTTAAACAAGAAATGATAGCAGATTTAAAAAGGAGAGAGACAGATGTCAGCACAAAGGAAGGGCAGAAATCTACACCACCAGTTTGGTGAAAGTTTGCAACCAGAGGGTTAGTGGCAGTGGCTGGACGCAGGACTCTCATTCTCAGGTTGAGCTCCAAAGACTGCAGAATTCTCGAACCAAGAGTAATGACGATCCTCACGGGGACAAACTTAGGCCCTCCCCCTCTGCAGGACAATCAGGGCGCTGTGACTCATTGGAGTCACCACGAAATCACTAACTGGAAATCCTTGCTGCAGCTATACTGCAAAGGAATTGGACTTGATTTGCCAGATTCCCCATGTGATGCAAGGGTGGCCACCTGCCAAAGAGCCAGAGGGAGAGAGGGCCACTCGCTTTCCTGGCAACACAGAGATTGCCTAGCTCCATCACCCAAGGCAAGAGCGGCGTAGGGCAAACGGGCAGCCATTCCCGACGACGATTCGGCTTTGATCAGAGTAGCTATAGTGCCAGAGTGTTCGGTGCATTGCCTGTTTCGGCAGCTCATCCATTCTTCCGTGGGAAGGTTGTGTTCTGAGGTTCTTGTGGTACATGAAGTTATTGCCTTCACCATCTGCTCCTGTATCTTCCTCCCGGTGACATCAGACAGTGCGGCAGGGTTTGCCTTCGCCGTCTATCAGGCTGTTTGACTCAACCGTGCGCATTCTTATAATGCCAGGAGAATGATCCTCCCCTAAGTCAGCTGAACGGAAGCCAGAAGTTCACGGCAAACAAGCGACTCAGCTCGCCTAACAGCATGGAGGAGACCAGTTTCACTGCAGCTAACAGAGTAGATGGTTGCTAATTAGCCTGCAGTGTGACTACCAAAGGGAAGAGTTCCCTGCTCACCCGAAGAAGGGAATCACTGTGCAGGTAGGTTAACACGTTTCTGAGGCTTCCCAGGGCCAGCTAAGAGTGTGAGCTGCTTTGGTGGGCCGGCTGGGGACAGGCGGAGAACTTTAGAGCCACCGGGGAAGGTGATTAGCAGATGGCTGCTGGCAGTGCTTGTGCTCTCAGGAGCTGGTTCCTACGGGCTGCTTGCTCAGAGAGGCTGGAGACTGTGTGGAAAGGAAGGCCAATGAAGATACTCCTCTGCGGTGGGGTGAGCCAAAGACCCTCACCAGAAAGACTGCAGCTCTGATTCTTGGAGGCCAGCAAACTGAGATTGTTTGGGGCATGGAGTAGTTACAAAGACTCCTTTAGGAAATGGGTGCTGGTGGATTTTCAGGTGCGTCAAATGCAGCATTCCCTGAGTGCACTCATTCTCTCCCTCACTGCTGTCCAACCTTCAGCCTCTATCGTATTCCTAATCTATGCTAGGGAGATTTCAAGTCCCTCCCTGCCCCCCCCGCACCCCATCTTGGAGGCCAGAGACTGGTCTGTGAGGAAGAAGGAGTGCGCACAGAGCTGAGGATCGGAGTGGGGTATCATGAAGGGACAAGTAAGAAATCCCACGGCTGGAGTGTGGGGGGAGGGGAAGGCTGGATGGGACTCGAAGGAAAGCCAAGAGGAGCCCCAGTGCCCACCCAACTGGGAGGGGGCTGAGGACAGTGTGGAAGTCCGGATTTTAGAGATTGGGAGGTAAGAACAAGCCCCGGTTACCATCACGATTGGCAGGGTCTTGAGCAACTGTTCTGGGCCAGGGGACCTGGAGTGCGCGTGGGTGGGTCAGCCTGACTGGGGGTATGGATGAAGCCATGCGTGGAGCCTGGGAGCTACCCTCAACTCCATAAGCCTCCTCTCTCCCCACCTCTCTGTGGTTCCCACGTCCTCTCCGAATGCCCCTCCCCACCCCCCCCCCCCCCCCACACACATCCTCCCAGCTGGGCCCTCCTGATCTCTCCCTTGGGCTCTCGGAAGTTTCCCCACCAGAGTCCCTGCTTCTAATCTCTTCCCCCTCCAATCCATTCCTCACACTACTGCCAAACATTATCTTTCCACGATGTAAGCTCGGTCATGTCTGCAAGCTTAAACAGAGGAGTCCAGTGGTTTCCCACTGCCTGCAGAATAAAGCCCAAACATCTTGCAGGGCACGCAGGAGTGTTTAAGATTCTGCCCCCACACTCTGCCTTCGAGGCTTCATCTGCTGTAACTTACCTGCAAGTACCCAGCACCTGGATTATTTGCTGTTCCTTGAATATGACCTTGTAATGGCTTTATTACTTCCTGACATTATTCCCTCAGCCCAGAGTACAGTTTTCTTCTGTCCTACCTAGCGCACCTCTCCTTGTCTTTCAAGACAAAGCCATGTGCTCTGAGAAGCCGTTTCCATCCCTCTCCCTCCAGATCAGGGTTAATTGTTCTGTCTCCCGGTATGTGTGCATGTGTGCGAGTGTGAGATAAACTACACATAACACAAAATTTACCATTTTTACCATTTTAAGGGTAGAGTTCTGTGGCATTAAGTACATTCACATGGTTGTGCAGCCGTCATCCCATCCATCTCCCGAAATTTTTGTCATCCCCAACTAAAACTCTGTCCCCATGAAACACTGACTCTCCGTTATCCCCTCAGCCTCTGGCAGGGGGGACTCTGCCTTCCGTCTCTATGAACTTAACTATGCTAGGTGTCTCATAGAAGTGGAATCATACAAAATATTTCCCTTTATGACTGGCTTATTTCACTTGGCAAGATGTCCTCAAAGGTTCATCCATGTCGTAGCCTGGGTCAGGACTTCCTTTTTAAGGCTGCATACTATTCCATTGTGTGGATACACTACATTTTGCTTATCCCTTCATTCATACAGGATACTTGGGTTGCTCTGCTTATCAATTACTATGACTATTGCTGGTATGAACATCAGTGTAACAAATATCTATTCGAGTCCCTGCTTTCGGTTCTCGGAATATACACCTAGAGGTGGAATTGCTGGAACATATGATGATTCTAACACGTATTCCTTCTTCCTCAAAGGTAATTGTGCGTGGCAGGTGTTCACCTTCAATATGGCCGTGTAGCCACATATACATTCCCTTGGAGTAATGTTAGCTGATTAAAGCACAGCAAAGGCACCGAAAAGAATATTTGACTCTGCCCTGCAGTAAAATGTTTCCCACGTAGAGAAGTTACAAACCCCTTGAAATGTGAAAGTGCTAATAACATGTGAACTCTAAAATTAGACTCTGGCGAGCTGCTTCTTGAAAGAAAATGCTTTCAAGAAATCCAGTTAGTATGTTTTGTCGTTATTACTTGGTTGTGACCTGCTTGGGAATTTAGAGGCCAGAATCCTGTGTTCCAGCCCTGCCCCGCCCCCTTCGGTGAGTGACTAGCTCTTTAGGCTCTAATTTTACCATCAGTAGAATAGCAAATGTCCCTGCCCATTCATGAGAAAAGAGCAATTCAAATGAAAGCATGCTGGTAACCTCAAGACCAACCAACAAACCAACAAAGATCATCTGAATTATCATAGCCATTGGCACCCCATGCATCCTGGGGCATTTTTAGCAGGCCTAAATGGTCAGTTGGATTCATATTCATCTCTCAAAGGAAGCTACGTGGAATCCTTTAAAGGGTAGAGCACAGCGAGCCGTGATCATTCCTACTCAGATTAAAAAAAGAATCTTTGAGTAGAAAGCAGAATTACAGGGACGTTTGAGGGGTATCTGATAGGAAAGTGGCTGGCGGGATTTTAAAATGTGGCAGTTGAAGAGAAAATTTTTTGTGTCATTACAGAATAGGCACCGAAAAAGAAAGCCCTGAGCCAAGATTATAAAAAATTCTTTAAAAAATACTCTCGGTAAAATTAGATGGGAAGGCCTATATAGCGTGTGTGCGTTCCATCGGGGCAGAATTGGCAGGAGTATTCATGAAAACCGGCAGGTAGAATACTTTACCCTACTTTACATAGCTATTTCTGGCCTGTAATAGCAGTTGCCAAAGACATGTTTAGAGCCACTGTTAAGATGCGGGTGCCAAATTATGACACGTCGACTGCGTCATAAATCAACACAGCTCTTGCCTTCAAAGAGCTGGCCACTGAAGTTACTTTCAGATCTTACCAACTATATTCCTCTCTTCCGTGTTTTCAGAAAGACTTCTCCGGAAGGGAAGGGACCATAAGGCAAGACTCCTGATTTTTTTTCCCACGTAGACGGAAAAATGAACATTGAGTGGGATGTAGTCTCCTTCCTCCGTTCCTCCTACTTCATTCTCTGGAATTGAAGCCGTGGCCGGTTCAAAGATTACCTGTTTGGAACGATTACAGGATTCGGGTGATGCAATCAATCACTTGTGTATACAAGATAGAAGACACACTGCTGTGTGATTTAACTCATAGCAGTTAAATCAAAGGGGAAAAGCTGAGATGGTAGTTCTTCTGAAGCATTTCTGCTGACAATTAAGATCCCTTTTCAGGGCTTTCAGGGTCTGTATTTCTCTATTCTAGAGAGCTCAGAAAGGGCCTGGAAAATAGAAAGGAATTTAGTATGAAATAAGGGTCGCATTTCTAATTAGAGGGGAAAAGATGAGGGCAATGCCTGGTGTTGAAACAAGAAATGATCAGGGCGCCTGGGTGGCTCAGTCGGTTAAGCGTCTGCCTTTGGCTCTGGTTATGATCTTGTGGTTTGTGAGTTTGAGCCCTGCATCGGGCCCTCTGCCATCAGGGTAGAGCCCACTTTGGATCCTCTGTCCCCCTCTTCCTTTGCCCCTCCCCCGTGCTCTCTCTCCCTCTCAAAAATAGTAAGTGAACTTAAAGAAAATAAAACAAGAGACTATCCATTCGGAGGCAAATGTTTTGTTCCCGTTCTCGTTCCCTTTAAATGGCGCCTTTTGCACTAATTCTCAGGCACCTGGTTAGGGAGCCAGTAACCAGAGGCCTCGCACATAGGGTGACTTTCAGCGGCACTTGAGGTGAATATCGCTGGCACACAAGCATTTCCCACCCCCTTGGCGAAACCAGTCCCCGGGGGCCAAGGATTCTTCTTATTGTCAAAGACATCTCTATTGTACCTGACTGGTATTTATCAGATTTCAGGAAATCCCCACATACCCGCAAGGGCGTTCTCCCCAGTGGCGAATGTTCTCTTTGTCTTTGTGGAGAGACAGCCGAGGTGGGTGGGATAGCTGCTCACCCGGTGGCTGCATCCGTGTGTGAGGAACTCAGGCCACTAGATTGGCTAAGCTGGGCATGATAGATGGCAGGTGCAGGGCTCAAAACCAGGTTTCCAACCATGAGCGGAGGTACACCTGCCAGTAAGGACACTGTGGTCTGTATCCCATCAGGAAACCCTTGCTCTGCATTAGACCCAATTATCAGTCAGCAGCGGAGTTCCAGAAATGGTACTATAAGCTGGGCAGGAAACCAGTGAGGAGAGGTTATCCTAAGGGGTGAGCGACCCTAAGATGATGCTTTATGCTACACTTCCTGGTCATCTGTTGTTCTGATTTGGTTGACCTTGCATTCTTGGCTGCTGCTTTTAATGTCTGGAGAAGAAACCCGTACTGCATGAACAACAATAACAGAAGCAGGGCTGTGATCCCGATTTTTATTGTTGGTTCCTGGTGCCTGGTTCTTTGAGAGAGTGTGTCTGATGTTGGGGGAGGGGGGGTAAGATGGAAAGAGGGGAATCTTTCAGAAATCACAGAATCCAGGAGAATCTGAGTCAAGTAGCAGCTTGCACGGTGGCCACATTGGGGCAGAGTCACTTGCCATAAAGTCACTTACCCCTCGCCCGGGGAGGCAATGCGTTTTGGTGAGACCCTCTCCTGACTAGGAATCCTCATCTAGCCGAAGGCTGAGTTTTTCTGCTCCTGGGGTGTTGCCTTGGGGGTTTTCCGACTAAACTATTCTACCATGCCAACACATGTGAAGTGATGCGATGATATATTTTTTTTTAATTTTTTTTTCAACGTTTTTATTTATTTTTGGGACAGAGAGAGACAGAGCATGAATTGGGGACGGGCAGAGAGAGAAGGAGACACAGAATCGGAAACAGGCTCCAGGCTCTGAGCCACCAGCCCAGAGCCTGACGCGGGGCTCGAACTCACGGACCGCAAGATCGTGACCTGGCTGAAGTCGGACGCTTAACCGACTGCGCCACCCAGGCGCCCCAATATTTTTTAAATTATGGATAAAAATCCAGAAGATTGGGTCATTCAATGGGCCCAGATATTTTTAAGTACTTGCTTATTTAAGGTCTTTTGCAGTTCACAAAGACGCTTTCATATGTCTTACCTGACAAACAGTTTTCTCAGATTCCTAGACTCTAGAAATACCTTGCCTGCATTTTCTATTTCAGGGCTTGATTTTCCAACATAATGTCTGCAGTTTTCCCCCCAGTGTTATTGTGTGTTTTGGACCCCTCTTCCGTATCAGATGTTATACTTCCAAACAGATCATACATTTTCTTTTTTTAAAAAAATTTTTAAAAATGCTTATTTATTTTTGAGAGAGAGAGAAAGAGAGAGAGAGCGCAAATGGAGGGAGGGGAGAGCAGGGAGAGAGGGAGACACAGAATCCGAAAAAGCCTCCAGGCTCTGAGCTGTCAGCACAGAGCCCAACGTGGGGCTCGAACCCACCAACCGTGAGATCATGACCGGAGCCGAAGTCGGACGCTCAATAGACTGAGCCACCCGGGCGCCCCCCATACGTTTCCTTTTCAATAATATGGCACACGTGGGCTGCATCTACACTGCTGAGTGAAACCGCTTTCTCAGAACTTTGCTTTTGGAATAGTTGCGTTAAAAACACAAAACCTGACCACAAGTTAAGGGTTTCTGAAATGGATTCTACGTTCCCACGGGGCCCTACGGTCCCCGCATGGCTCTGATGTCAGCCCAAGCTGGTCAGGTAGAAGGGTTTTTGCTTCCCTTCAAGACTCCAGGCAAACGTTTGATGAAGTGGTCTCACTATGCCCCCGCTGACACACAAAGATGCTTTAATGTGTCTTACCTGACAAACGGTTTGCAGGCCCTGGCAGGCCCCACCGCATGACGCAAATATTCATGGGGCCACTCTGTTTTCTCTGATGCGACTATGTGGTTGCATGGATATGAAAATAGTGCTGCCGGGGACCAGGGATTCTACGCCAACAGGCTCTTCCGGTTTTAATCGCAGGTGCCTTTAAAACATCTTTGAAATTTCAGGACTATAGAAATGTCGAGGATGCCGGTGGGGAACAAATTCGAATATCAGACACCATGCTGTACCTACCATCATCCCTTCCCTTCTGCAACCCAGGTTTTGTTATTAGAGGAGCTTGTGTGCCAACTCACCCAGAATACCCTTCCCTCACTCAAGCAAATCTATTCCTGGAGGGTCCCACCGGGACCCCCACGTCTGCCACTGTCTGAATCCCGTTGGTAAACATAGCTTAGGCTTAACGTGAGTCCACACTACATTGACATTCAGTTCTGATTCCAAATATGTGACAGTGCTACACCTCTCGGGTTGGTATACATGATGAACGGGGGAAATGAGCATGTAACTTTTACAAATGTGATTTCTCTTTGTGTGAAACAGAGCTCTACTGACAAACAAGAGTCCACGTCAGAATGCACACAGATATAAAATACTCTGAGATTCCAGGCACGAAAATCAGGATATGAATTCAATCTCCTAAAGTATAAAAGACACATAACTGGGGCACCTGGGTGACTCAGTCGCTTAGGAGTCTGACTTCAGCTCAGGCCATGATCTCCCGGGTTGTGGGTTTTAGCCCCTCGTCAGGTTCTGTGCTGACATCTCAGAGCCTGGAGCTTGCTTTGGATTCTACGTCTCCCTCTCTCCCTGCCTTTCTCACTCTCTCTCTCAAAAATAAATATTAAAAAAATTAAAAAAAAAGACACATAACTTCTCACAACTGTTGACCATGTGACTTGACTATAGGTCACAGAAAATTTTCCCAGCTACTTGTATCCTGTATCTTTCCCTTATTTATTCAAAAATTTTATTGAGCAGCTTCTATCTGCTCACAGTGAACACAAAAAGATAGAATGCAGTCGTCACAACGTAATAAATTCAAAGTATATTTGAAAAGACAAACAGATAACAAAAATAACAATAGTTAAGGGGAGGTAGAGAAGTTAAGGAAAACTATCTGAGATTGGTCTGGCTTGTCTGTCACACTCTCTTGCGTTACACTTCCCTTTTCGGCAGATAAAAGAGAAAAAATATATACTTTAATTTATATCTTAATTTATAATTACCAAGTGCCTCCTGTACATTCAATGCAGCCTTATGTTAGCATAGGACGAAGACTCATTTAGATATCAAAGCAGTCGGGTGGGGCATGGCTCCTTCCATCTGCCTGATGTAGCAACACCCTGGCGTAGGGTAAGCCTTTCTCCTTTGGTGTCTGGTCCTCATTAAAGCAGACTGTTCACCAGCCACCATGGAGAGTCGGCACGACCTGTTATTATCGTTATGATAACATCCCACTAACTGCCACACATTAGGCCCAAGATATTTATTTGCCCCACAAGAGTTTAACCTATGTTTTGAGGTTCTGCAAGAAGGGATTGAGCATTGTAGGCAATAGGGAACATGGCTTAGTTTAAAATGACCAGGATGAGGGGCGCCTGGGTGACTCAGTCGGTTAAGTGCCTGACTTCGGCTCAGGTCTCAACAGTTCGTGGGTTCGAGCCCCACGTTGGGCTCTGTGCTGACAGCTCAGAGCCTGGAACCTGCTTCAGATTCTGTGTCTCTCTCTTTCTCTCTGCACCCTCCCTCCCCACTCCCCCATTCATGCTCTGTTTCTCTCTGTCTCTGAAAAACAAACATTTTTAAAAAGTAAATTAAAAAAAAATAAAATGACCAGGATGAAATATGGAGCAGTTATCTATCTGGCTATAGTTGGTGCAGAGGGAAAATATTAATCATCACCCACCCTCCTGCCTGCCCTGCTAACATCACCCTCACCCTCTGTGAAATATGGTCTTTACTCTTTCTACTTTGGAAAGGATCTTCCAGCCAACATGATCTCTCCCACCAGTTTTTATATAATGCTTTTCCCTCTCCTAGAATGGTGCTTCTTAAGCTTTAACGTGTGTATAGATCATCTGAGGATCTTGCTGAAATGCCAAGTATGACTCAGTAAGTCTGGGGTTGTGGCCTGAGATTCCAGATCTCTCACAGGTAACGCTGATGCTGCTGGACTGAGAAGGAACATGGCCTTAGAGCACCCCACCTAGCCTCACCTGGCCTAGCTGTCAGTGGTTTCTGGACACATGGATTCTGTAGACTGCTACAATAATAATAATAATAACAACAGCAACCACATCAATGAAAAGAACAAAGCAACAAACCCTTTCAGGGACTAGTTTGCCAACTTTTTATTGCCAATTTGTCAAGAAAGGACATTGAACATATGCGTGGCTAATATTGCCATATCCTAAAGGAAGGCTATTTAAATTCTACTCTGTCTTTGTCTCTCTCTCAGATATAAAATAAAACACACACACACAAATTCTTTTTAAAGGGGCGCCTGAGTGGTTCAGTGGGTTAAGTGTCCAACTTCAGCTCAGGTTGTGATCTCACCGCTCGTGAGATGGAGCCTCACGGCGGGCTCTGTGCTGACAGCTCAGAGCCTGGAGCCTGCTTTCCATTTTGTCTACGTCTCTCTCTGCCCCTCCCCTGCTTGTGCTCTGTCTCTCTCTGTCTCTCTCTGTCCCTTTCAGATCTAAAATAAAACACACACAAAACATTTAATTCTATAAAAAGGAGGAGGGCCATAGCTTCAGAATAGAAGACAGTCTTCAGAATTGAAGAAGTTTAACTTTATGAAAAACTCGCTACCCTAGTCTCATTTTTAAAATTTGGTCCTAGACTGGGGGCACTAAAGGCATATATAGGAAAAATTAGCCTGCCTGAAATCCAAAAGGCTTTTCTGATCCCAGACGTGAGGTTGGACAGTGCCCGAGAAATCCCAGTGCATGACGCTGTCCTAACCCTCATCACCCTCTACTGTTATTGCTTGTCTACCTGCCTGGAGTCCCCAACGGTCTAGGCCTTCCTCTACCTTTGTATCCCAAAACCTTGAACATTGCAAGTACATGGAAAATACCCAGTGACTGAATGAAAGCCTGAAATAATGGATCACTCTAACAATATTACTAGTGGATTCTGTTGTCTGGTTTTAGGTGGAGTAAGAGACATTTTTTGAAGTGGTCCAAAATTGTGGTGTACATGAAATTACAGAGAAAGTGTACATATTAAGAATCTTTTTTTGAGGTTTTTTTTTTTTTTTTCAACGTTTATTTATTTTTGGGACAGAGAGAGACAGAGCATGAACGGGGGAGGGGCAGAGAGAGAGGGAGACACAGAATCGGAAGCAGGCTCCAGGCTCTGAGTCATCAGCCCAGAGCCTGATGCGGGGCTCGAACTCACGGACCGCGAGATCGTGACCTGGCTGAAGTCGGACGCTTAACCGACTGCGCCACCCAGGCGCCCCATTTTTTGAGGTTTTTTTTAGTAGGTAGTGAAACACATATATATCTTTACCTGTTCCTTACCTTGAAACTGACCAGCCCTTTCCAACTCTTGCTTTGAACTGGTCAAGTGATATTCTGCTCTGTGAACCTGTGGATAACTTGAACTATCTCTGTTTTTCTGGTCTTCTAAATGAGATGCTGTGAGATTTAGAGGTTCTTGTGATTTTAAATTTGCTACGATCCCTTGGTTTTATAAACAAGAATGGATAGCAAATACACATTTCTTATTAACGTTTCTTAATAGCCTATTGTGTAGGACAGACTGGGTTGACTCTTCCAAAAGAAACAGCTCATGCAGGTTACAACTCAATGTTCATCATAAACTTGTTGAGCACAGGTACATATTGGGAATTAAGACAGACAAATATCAACTATTAAAATAAGAAATGGCAAGCAAATCACTTGGATAAGAATTATGCTCAATAGTGGACTCAAATTCCTCATTTTTCAATGATGGTGACAACTTTATGGCTGTGTGTGTGTGTGTGTGTGTGTGTGCGCGTGTGTGTATCTGTGGACAAATACATCACTTACTAGTGAGTATTTCTGGGAGGAGATCACAGAAGACTTTCATTTTCTATATTGTATATTTGTCCTAACATTTGAATTTATTACTATACAAATGTTTTCTGTTTTAAGCAGAAAGACAATTCAGAATTTAAAAAGAAAAAAAATGCTCTTATGAGAATTAATGACACTGCTGCCCACAAATACCTACACATGAAAGTGGGACATTAAGAAACTCAGCATGAAGTTTCCACAACAGAGAAGAGAGATTTGGGTTGTTTTAACACTTTTAACTGGCTGAAAAGAGCACCTCTTAGGATATTTTTGATGTTTACAAATCTTGTAATGACATAAGTTTTTAAAGTAAAACACACATACTTCGAAGGTTTTAAAATGTTATCAGTGACTTAGAGAAAATTACATTAAGAATGTTATTAAAACTTAATTTGATAATTTTTGCAAAAAGAAAGAGTGAATATTGTTAAACAACTTAATAGAGACATAAGTTAAGAATTGACTTCTTTGGGGCCCTGGCTGGCTCGGTCAGTAGACTGTGCAACTCTTGATCTCGGGGTTGTGGGTTTGAGCCCCACGTTGGGTGTAGAGATTATTTAAAAATAAAATCTTAAAAAAATTGACTTCTTCAATAATGTTTTAGGGTGCCTACTAAAAAGAGCATTTTTTAAAGATTCAAATACATCCTAATAACATAAAGCACTCCAAAACTAAATTTATATATAATTTTTTAATATAGCCATTGTTCCATCTGTAGTCAAATGTGGAAATCTGCATGATTTTGACCATGTTACTCTTACAGAAATGAAAGCCCCACAATTGCTTTACCACTTCTTCAGAAATCTAGTTCTGCTCCAGTACAGTGCAGTGGGCATTAAAGTTTCAAACTTCCGCTAAAATTATAATGAGCCATTTGGACATTTATTTGAATGTAAACAACCTTGTCTTCATTACATTGTTCATTCAATAATATTTGCTGAATGCTTACTATGTGCCAGGTAGTGTTCTGGCACTCCACGTACATCATAAACAGAACAGAGGGTGCTGCCTTCATGAAGTCTGTATGCGGGAGACAATAAAGAGAAGCGTAATAGATGTGTAAGTTATGTAGTATGCTCTTATTGAAATTATTTTGGGGGGTGTAGTATTCTGCTAGGGCTGCCGTAACAAAATACTACAGACCTGGTGGCTTAAACAACAGATATTTATTCCCTCACTTTCTGGAGGCTGGAAGTCCAGGATCAAAGTGCCAGCAGGGTTGATCTCTTCCCCTGGTTTGCAGATAGCTGCCTTCTTATCATATCCTCACATGGCCTTTCGTGTGTGTGTGTGTGTGTGTGTGTGTGTGTGTGTGTGTTTGCATGCGCATGCACACAAAGCTCTGGCGTCTCTTCCCCTTATTATAAGGATACCAGTCCTATTGGATGAGGGCCCCACCCTTGTGACCTTATTGAACCTTAACTACCTCTTTAAAGGCTCTTCCTCTAAACATCTAAACAGAGTCACATTGTGGCTTATGACTTTAACGTATGCATTGGGGAGGGGCGGGGGTGGGACCCAACAATTTCAAACACTCAAGTGAGGGACCCAGGACAGAGACTCCTCTTGTCAAGGTTTCAGGACAATGTTGAGATAGACTTCACCGAGAAGGTGAAATCTGAGCAAAGATATAGGAGGTAAGAGAGTTATATCTGTGGCTGTCGGGAGAAAAAAGCATTTCAGTTTGAGGGAACAGCCAGTGCACAGACCTTAAGGCAGGAATGTGTCTGGAAGGTTCCATAAACAGTAGGTCTTCAGGGACGGAAGAGCAGGAAGAGAAGAGAATGTGCGGATCTGGGTGGTGTAGAGCTCTGTGGGCCACTGTAAGGGATTTGGGGTTCGCACGGGTGAAATGGGTTTTTAGCACAGGTGTGACATGGTATCCATGAAGCTGTCAGTTAAGTGTTCAGCTCTTGATTTCGGCTCAGGTCATGATCTCAAGGTTCTTGGGATCAAGTCCCGCATCAGGCTCTGCACTGACAGCGTGGAACCTGCTCGGATTCTCTAGCTCCCTCGCTTTCTGCCGCTCCCCTGCTCGTGCACGTGTGCACACGTGCACGCTCTGTCAAAATAAACATGTTTTAAAAAGAATACAGAGGGGCGCCTGGGTGGCGCAGTCGGTTAAGTGTCCGACTTCAGCCAGGTCACGATCTCGCGGTCCGTGAGTTCGAGCCCCGCGTCAGGCTCTGGGCTGATGGCTCAGAGCCTGGAGCCTGTTTCCGATTCTGTGTCTCCCTCTCTCTCTGCCCCTCCCCCATTCATGCTCTCTCTCTGTCCCAAAAATAAATAAACGTTGGAAAAAAAAAAAAAAGAATACAGTATGTAATAAATTTACAAAATATGTGTTCCTTAACTGTTTATGTTTTCAGTAAGGCTTTCGGCCAACAGTAAGCTATTAATAGTTAAGTTTTGGGGAAGCCAAAAGTTGTATGTGGATTTTCGTCTACGCAGGGGTCAACACCCCCAACCCCTGCGTTGTTCAAGGGTCAACTGTACGTTAACTGCATCTTTTAAAACCTTGATTTTACGATCTAATTTTAGAGTCAAATTATCTAGACTTCCCACTTACAAAGTTTTTCAACATGTGATACACATACATAAGTAAGGCTTCCTTCTATATATTTATTAATTTTTCTTTTATCTTTCTTCTATGAATGTACTTGATTACACATTTTTTGTGTTCATTTGAAATCTTTTGAACTAAGTTTATCTAATTATGTATGCTTAATATCTAGATTCTAAGATACTCTTTATTTTTAATTTTTTTAAGTTTATTTTTGAGAGAGACAGAGACAGCGTGAATAGGGGAGGGTCAGAGTCAGAAAGAAAGGAGACAGAGAATCCCAATAACCTGGGGTTTGAACTCACAAAACCATAATATCATGACCAGAACTGAAACCACGAGTCAGATGCTTAACCCACTGAGCCATCCAGGCATCCTTAGGTTCTTAGATACTTTTGAACAAAGTTAGTACACGGATACACAGAGAAAAGAGTAGACACAAATGACATTACCTTGTGCCTTTTACAAATAAACAATACTTTGAGGGCCAACTGGGTACCGTTGTAACACAAAGTGTTTCGTTCTGTTTGGCTTTAATAAAATCATGATCGCCTATTATCTTACATTCAAGAGAAACAGAAACTGGATTGTTACTTATTATTTCTATGACTTCTTTGTCCATTAAAAAAAAAAAGAGGTGTTTTTAAGATGAGCGGGTAAAAGTAGATGTGAAAATAAGAGTGGGTTCACTGTTAGGTAAAACTGTGAAACAGGTCAAGTTTGGCTTCCTCTTCCTTTTAGTTCAGGGAAACTCACCAAAGTATCTCCAGTACCTAGCACGGTACCTAGCACATAGTAGGTGCTCATTATTTGTTAAATGAGTGGTGATTTCGCTAAGACATATCTTTCACTAATTTGTTAGTGACTTCGTATGTTGTCCATCCTTGGAGTATTTGCAGTCTAAAAGATTGCCAGAGGAAGTGGGCAACCTCTGCCCAAAGGTACGAACTGTTAAAGGTTGAACTTCAGTGGGGAGATCTTCTAAAGTGCAGAATTTTCCCCAAGAGCTACTTCCAACCACATCACTGATCAACTAGTTACTTCCCTAAGACATAACATCCTGAATATTTCCAGTTCTTGATTCCTGTGCAAAAATCACAGGAGTTGTTGATTCTAAAGCAATCACTGCCAATTTGTAGACTATTTGCTTGTAATTTGTATTATTAGGTAAGACTTGAATCCGGTTCACCATCTTCCCCAGTACCTCTAACATTCCGCACAAAGGCTGTCACGGTGACTGGGTGGTGGGCAGGGATGTCCTCTAAAACGCCAAACTGCTGGCGGCAGCAGCCTACCAGCCATGTGCTGGCCCAGGCACTCAGTGATACAGCCAAAACATGCTGTGTTAACCCTACAGCTCCCACCTGCTGGAGGCACTGCTATTTTAAGGTATAGAATGTAGACAGTACGCACACACTACACAAATGTGTTTGAAGAGAGCTAAATTGAAAAATACACATTTGTGCTGAATTACTTCAACAGTGGCTTCGTTTTTTGAAAGAAGCGTACCGTTACCTTTGCAAAATGGCTTTTTCCAGGCCCCAAAGGAAGGCTAGGCTTCTTCTCGGGTAACCTTTCCTCCCTCTCTCAACCCCTTCCCATATTTCTTCTTGCAGCCCCCATCCTCTGAACCCACACAAGGAGGACAGAACGAGTGTCTCTGTTGAATGGAGGAAGCGGACGCTGCGCAAGTGCTAGACACTTTTCAAACGATGGTCGCTCTCCCCTGGGTCTGACAAAGCCAACCTCGCGACGCACCAGCAGGGTGAGAACGGAGGCAAACCTCCCCAGCACTGGGAGAAACCCCAAGCCCCACCCCCCCGTCCCTCCCGCCCTGAGGCTCGGCCCGCCCTCCTCCCTTCCCTATTGGCTCGGTGGCTCCACGCGTCACGCCTGCGACGCCGACGGTGCCCTACCAGCGAGGGGCGGGGCTCGGGGCGCGCCAGGAGGGGCAAGCGCGCACGCGCAGGAGAGCGGGTCTGGGTCCGGACGGGGGAAGGGAGGGGGTGGTGTTCCCGGTTTCCTGGGTTACCTGAGGGGGCGGGGGTGGAGAGTTCGCGGCGGCGGCAGTGGCAGCGGCGGCGGCGGCAGCGGCGGCGACAGCGACGACGACTCGGGATTCTCCCGGTGAGTGGAAGGGCGCCGCGGCGGCGGCTGCAGCCGGAGAGCAGGTAAAGGCGGCCGCTGGGCGCCGACGACGCCGGCAGAGGGCTTGGGGTCCCGGACACCATCCGTGGCCTGGAGGGAAGGCGGTTTGGGGTGGCGGCGGTCGCGGGGGTCTGGGGGTCGCCGCCACCCGGCTGAGGGCGCTGGGGACCCGGCCCCAAGCCCGTCCTCAGGCGTCCTCTCTGGCTCTGGGTCTCCGAGATGTCTCCCCCCGCCCCCCGCGCCCGGGCAGCCTCTGACAGCAGCTGAGCGGCGGGCGGGAGCTCCTCCCGGCCCCCCTGGACCCTTGCAAGCGGCCACCCGCCACCAACTTTATTTCCCGGCGCACGGAGGGGCGGAGGTCGAGTAGGCTGGCGGCGATTTGCTGCTAGCTTGATTGTATTTATTGTCCTGTGCGGTGGCACTGCCTCCACCCCGACCGGGCCCAGACTGGCAGGTCGGGGACGGGAGTTGACAGTTTCCGCGCCACCACCCTTGCAGTCGCTCCTTGAGCTCCTGTCCCGCGGTCCTCACCCATCTGTCATCTCCCCCGTGTGCCTTGGTCTGCTGCTTTTCTTATGCCTGTGACACCCTTTGCCGGGGCGAGAGACTCTCCAGAGGATCCTCTGAGACTTCTGCTGTCTGTCTCCGGCATCATTGGAGCCTTGGCTGAGATGCCTCTTGGTCTCTGGCAGGATTAAACTGTTCGGGAAATAACCCAGGAAGACCCCGGCACCACAGCGTGGAGGTCAACGAGTTGTTTAGTAGTGGCGGGGATAAGGCCAGAGGCTTTAAGAACCGTCCCTCTAGCCTTAATTCTTATCGTGCGAAACAAAACAAAACAAAACATTCCCTAGATGCTCAACGGACCATACAAACCCAGTGACAGCACTTGGCAGTTGATGAGGTTTGTTTTAAGCAGATAGAAAATTTTAAGGGAGTTGCATCTCGTGTTGAGTACGTGGGTGTTAATAGGGACCAACGTTTCCTTGAACATTGAATTCAACCCGCATTTTTCCTAGGGTTTGTTTAACAAATTGATAGGACAAACCGAATTGGGCTTTCCTTCCTGATGATTCTTGGCTGATCTGCTGTTACTTTAAACTTCCACACCCAGAAACCTTATGCTAATAAAGATGTTGACAATGAGCTTTCATTTTATAGATGTAGTTATTAATATGGGGTATCTGTTTTAAAGAGCTTTACAAGTAGTCAGCAACTTTTTTTTTTAATAACTCTTTGCTGTCCTTCATATTGTTACTGCCTAAAGATTGAGAATTTGGAGACAAGAATTAGGAGAAAATGAGTTACTATATAATTTAATTTACATGAAAGCAGTGTGTAAGCCATAAAATGATCTATAAATTTAGTATATATTTATTGAGCATGGACTGTGTGTCAGAGTTTTCTGAACACATAAATATCCCCTCCTTCATGGAGCTTACATTCTAGTGGGGGATCTCAGATAATAAAATATGTGCTATGTCATTCGGTGTCAAGGACTAGAGAGAAAAAGCAGGGAAGAGGGAGAGATCAGGAACTGGAAAAGGGTTTTAACTAGGGGTAGTCAGGGAAGACTGCCTAGAGAACGTGGCGTCTGAGCCCAAGACCAGAAAGGAGACGGTAATCCGTACCCCTCTCTAGGGGAAGCGTGTTCAAGTAGACGGAAAGGCACTTGCAAAAGCTTTGAGGCAGGCGTGTACTGGGCATGTTTGTGGACAGCTCAAAGTCAGATTTGGCTGTGGTGGAGTGAGCAAAGTAAGAGATCATCTCTAGTAAGAGATGAAATCAGGTGAGTGGGAATGGGAAATCAGATTGGGTGAGGTCTTGTAGGCCTTTGCACGGGCTTGGTCTTACACTCTGAGTGAGAAAAGGACTCATCCCTCTGAATAAAGAAGAGATATAATGAGACTTTTACAAGGGTCACTCTGGTGGCTGGATGAAGAATAGACTTTGGATGAAGGAGAGGGTAGAAGCAGAGATATCAGCTCAGGGACTCCTGCCATAATTCAGGCCATGGATGATTATCATTTGGACCAGAGTAGAATCGGTGGAGTGGTTGATTTCTGGCTGAATTGAGGATACACTCAACAGGAGACTTAAAGACAACTACAGTTTTTGTCCTAAGCGAGTGCAAAGATGCAGTAGACATGTACTGAGATGAGGTTTATGAGATGGGCAGTGGGTTAGGAGTTGGTTAGAAGACTACAAAATGAGACATCCAAGTAGAGATTATTGGTAGTAGATTCTGGTAACTTTGTATTGAAGACACTTTTCACATTATCTTGACTTTAACAGGGGTTTAGTATTTCACCCATGAACTGCCAACCTTTTTCAGACTCCTTTTCTTTTTAGCTCTTTTGGACCAACTTATTCATTCTTTTCACGAAATGTAGCTTTGCTTTTATTTGCTTGCACTCAGAACATGTTTGTTAGTTTCATTTGTAGAGAAAGCCGTATAATCCAGAATTTCAGAGTACCTTTTTAGTTTGTTGCTGTGTTTAACTTGAACACCTCAAATGACTAAGCTTTTCCCAAATTATGTTTAGATGCCTGGCTTAAGTTCAAGAATTTTTTTAAGTCTCAGAAATCTTGTTATCAAACGTGGCTTCACTTGGCCATTTGTGAAATTACAATGGAAATGACCTGTATTTTTAATACTTTATTAATAAATCAGTAATATACAGGGATTATCCTAATTCTTTTGTTTCATTAAAGATGGCTTGAAATAAATGGGCCATCACATGTTAAATGGAGATCTTTTCATCAAATTATGCAATATTTGGAGCCATAGAATTTGGCCTGTAAAACTTGTATCAAAAATATATCAGGATTCTAGAGTTTAAGGTCTATACCTTCCCTTAAGAACCAGGCTACAAGTACATGACTGTTCGGGTTACCTTTCCCTTTTCTCTAAGTTGTGCCAAGACATCTACTTCTTTTATTTGTATCATTCCTTCGAATAAAGTAATTTGGTACCCCCTCCTCCGAAAAAAGAACCCAGGCTATAAACTAATATATTTAAATGGATTTTCAATCTAAATATATTCTGAAAGTACATAAAAAGACGTCATATTAATAACTAATTATAAACAGTCCATGGGAACACCATATGTTCTTTGATACTGCTTTCTTTTGCTATTGTTTCTCACCGGTATTTGTCTTTCTTTCTCTTAATTCTTCTGGCCTTGATTTGTAGTAAGTGAGAGAGACCTGATACATTTTGAAACTTGAATGGTTTTCAGGTCTAATTGTGGGGAAGAAAAAAAAAAAGAAAAATCTTTTTTAACAATATGAAAAAGTAGTGCTTAAAGTATGATCATCTTAATTAATCAAGAAAGGAATCAAACGGTTTTCCTAAAGGCTCGTCATTGTTCCATTCAAATGTGATTCCTTGAAATTGAAACTCAAAATGTGTGAGGAAATAAGAGAACTTCTAGCCACTTTAACTGAGTGGAAGAAATGGATGAATGATAAGAATACTGTGCATACTTAGAAATGTTGATACAATTCATCTTTAAAAGGTAAAGAGGATAGATTTTTGCCAGAAACCTGAAGAATCACATATTTCAAATTGAAAAATGAGGTAGGGGAAAGTGAAGCTTAGAAACTATACATTGAACATTTTGACACTAAATGATTCCTAGAAAAATTATAGACCAGATTGCCAAGCAGATGCTTTGTAATCTGTGATTAGAAAACACGGCACTGATTATTAAGACCCAGAGTTAGTTTTTTAAGAACAAGTCATATTAACCTCTTGCTCACTTTGTCAAAGATATGATAGTATTAAATAATCTTTTTAAGCACCTCACATCTTACAAATTGCGTTCCCATTTATTATTTTATTTAACTCTCACAACATCCCTGTCAAGTAGTGACAGATGAGGAGTCCTCAATGGTAGGAGCCCTGGGAAGACACAAAGGGGACAGATGTGGGAGATGTTAGAAAGGACTTGCCTAGATACGGAGTAAAAGAAAGGGAGGAATCAAAGTGGGCTTTGGGGATTCTAGACTGTCTGACTGGGTGGATGGTAATGCTGGTAATTGATCTTAATTTTGAAAATATAGGTGGTGGAACAGATTTGGAGATGCGAAATTCATCAGTTCACATCAGTTTGGTGAGACTAGTTGTTTTCTTTGTTGGAACAGAGTCAGGTATAATTAGAATTTTCAAAATATATAGGTCTGGAGCTCAGAAGAAGAGTCTAACCCAAATAAAAAAGGCTTCATTCATTCAGTAGACATATCCTTTCAAATACTTTTGGTAAGGAAGGGAGGACAGTGGGGAAGCTTGAGCTGGGAGATGGCATTGGGGAAGGTTTATTTTTCTTTAAAGATGAAAGAGCCAAGGAACTTTAGTGGACTGATAGAAAGAGTCCATTGAAGAGGAAAGAAAATTGAAGTCACAAAAATTGAAGTCACAAGAGAAAGAAGATAATCAGACATAACCTCAGCAGAAATGGAAGGGTTGGGAACAAGAGCACAGGTGAAAGGGCTACCCTGTAGAAGAGCAGTGATGTATCTTCCTAGTATTTAAAAAAAAAAAAAAAAAAGGAAATAGAGACTAGATACATAATATAATGTAGCATCTCTTGTCTCTGTGGGAATCAGGTTATGTGCTGAAATTGAGGAGGCAGAGCATGGATTGGGGTATATTTCATGGGAAGAGTTACTGTTGTGATGGGAAAAGGGACTTGGCCAGGGACCACTAACCTAATTACTGAATAGTGATAAACACCCTTGAAATCACAAATGAGTAGAGCAGCCAATCAGAATGGTTAAGCAGTTTTCTCCAGCAGTTCTCCATAACAGTGCAGAAAATGCTTGGTTAGACTAAATCTGGATGGGGAGTGGAAGGGGGGTTGTGATGTAGAACCTGGAAGGGGGTGGTACAGAGTCAAGGAACTGAGGGTGCTAATGAAGTTGCTAATTGAAGAGCTGAACCATAGGTAGGTATCCTGCTTGATTGAAGAAGACAGCCAAGCCAAGATGGAGCTGATAAATGTGGAGAACAAAGAGGGTGAAGAATTTCAACGAGTAAGCTGTAGGATTAATGGAAGCAAAGGAGTACTAGAGATGGAAAAATAGGCATGTGATGTGAGGTCCTAACTTTAAGATTCTAGAGTCAGAACAGTTGCAAGTGATGATAAGGGTCAAAGTATGGCCAGTGATGATGGGTAGCCAAGATTAATAGTGCTTATGCAACAATCATAATGTTAATAAAACTACAATTTATCAAGTACTGCTGTATACTCGTCTCTATACTAAATGCTTTGCATAGTTTATCATACTTATTTTTCACAACTATCCCTTGAGGCACATATTAGGGACTCTATTTTACAAATGAAGAAATGGGTGCTCGGTGAAGTAAAGTAACTTTCCCAAAGGTACACAACTAGGAAGTACCTGATTCTTTCTAGCCCCAAAACCCTTATGCCCACTTAATACACTATGCTGTTCTTCTCCAAAGTAGGGGTCATTGAAGAAGAGGAAATCAAAGAGCTCTAAATCCTAGTATGTTGGGATTAGATTATTTTTTCTTATGGATAATGAAGCCCTCAGAAACAACAGATCTTGTGTGGAGAGGAAGACAGGACTTTTGTAACAAAGTTCTCAATAAATGGAGATGAAAGACTCAAAGTCAGTAGTTGACAACTATAAATATAGCTATAATTTAGCCTTAGAAGTAGATAAAATGGGTAATAATGATGCACAAGTCACTTTGAGAACCAGATGATAACCAGAATAATACCGACTTGTCTTCCTGGCCTGGGATCTGGGTGTATACAGTGATGTATTAAGAGGAGAAGATTAAATGCTCCTCTTGTGTAAAGGTAGAGGATACAGGGACATTTCTTCACAACAGAACTAGGGTTCCTAAAGCTAGGGAGTGAAGTGTCCAGGGAGGAAGAAGCACTCATCTAGTTGCGTATGAAAAATCAGAAAGGATAGGTGGGCAGGTAGGGTCATCATATAATTTATTGACCAAATACGTGTTATTTTGAAAATGAAAAGAGTGTCATTAATAGTTACCCTGGGACAGCAGGCATAAACTAGGGCTGTCCTAGGCAAATCAAGATGGGTAGTCATATCTGTGATATGTAACAAGAGGAGCTATCATCTTGGAAAAGGGCTGTGGATGTTGAGAATGAACAAATTGAGCCCTAAGTTAGAGGGACATGAATGGGGCTTACTAGCCTGAGATTATTCTCTCCAGCCCTGTAATACTGCCCGGACATGTTCTGGGTATGTCTTGTTCTAGAAGAGTCAGAAGATCTGAAGGAAGTTCTGGATTCATCTCTCTATGAAGAGTTGGAATCCATTAGCATATAGGTGGTACTAGAAACCTTAGAAGTGGATGAGATCATCAAAAGAGAACACAAAGAATGGGAAGTGAGGAATAGGACAGGATCCAGAGGCTGCCCAACATGAAGGAGCTGGCAAAGAAGAATCCAGCTAAGGAGACTGAGGAGGAGTGGTCAGAAGGGTAGAAGGAAAACCAGAAGAGATTTGTCATCTCACAAATCCAGAAGGAAGAGAGATTTAAGAATGGATGATTAATAGTCTCATTTGCTTTATGTTCCTCAGAGGTCAAAGAAGATAAGGACTGGAATGTGTCCATTGGGTTGGATTTGGCAATTAGAAGGTTATTGTTGATCTTGGCCTGAGTAGTTTTGGTAGAGAAGTGTGAGCACAAGTGCAGTTCACAGAGAGGTGAGCTGAGGCGAGGCAGGAGGACTGCTTCAAGTATAGATTACCCTTGAGGAATCTTGAAAGACAAGGGTATCAACAGGATATATCCGGATACTTATATTTATATTTGTATTTGTATTTGTACTTATATTTATTTATTTTAGACAGTGAAGAAGTCAGTGGAGATGAGGGGTTGAAAACTAGGAGGGAGTTGGATTTCCAACCAATGCCTCCTAGTAAGGTCAGTAATTTTGTTGTAATGAAAAGAGTGAAAGTAAGAGGAAGCTACATTGTAAATCAAGTAAGACAAACTTTGTAATAACTACAATTCATCAGAACCTGGAATAGGTAGGAAGAAGAGAGAGAATTCCTAATTTGGTGAAATAGTGAAAAGTGACATCTAGGTTGTGGACTAACTCTAGGATTCCTTTTTTTCTCTACAGTTTTTGGGGGGAGCGGGAAGCATGCGCATAAAGTTTATTCGTTCAGGATTCCTGATCCCATAACACTAATGATTTTTATAATTTTCATCGATTAATTTTTATCAAGTTCTTGGACCAAAGTTTCTTTTGCTAGATACAACATTAACACATCTCGCAAACACTGTCAACGCAACATTTTAGAGCTTGAAAAGCAACAAGGGATAATCTCATTCCACCTTCTCATTTTTTACA
The DNA here is from genome assembly GCF_007474595.2 of Lynx canadensis. Taxonomy (NCBI): domain Eukaryota; kingdom Metazoa; phylum Chordata; class Mammalia; order Carnivora; family Felidae; genus Lynx; species Lynx canadensis. Next base: position 74,256,345 of record NC_044313.2, on the reverse strand, counting down.
CGGGGAATCAAAGATCTAGGGATGCTGGCACACAGGTGGAGGCACCAAGCCTCAGTCTGACTCTTAGTCCAGAACTGTATCTCCTACAACCTGCTAGATTTTTATCCAGGCTACTTTCTTGTTGCTAAGGCATCTTCTCCTTCCGTTCTTTGACTTGACAGATTGTAGAAGACTAACTTTTTAAATAAGTAAAATAGAGGTCTTAATATATGGATTTATTGTGATAGATGAACAAAATGCTCTTCGCATCTTACTGGAAAATCACAACATGTTGTAATATTATTTTATTATTTTATTATTTTTATTAAATTATTCCAAGCCCTTCTTGGAAAGTTGAACTTTCTTTTAAGATATCTCTTTTGCGGGGCGCCTGGGTGGCGCAGTCGGTTAAGCGTCCGACCTCAGCCAGGTCACGATCTTGCGGTCCGTGAGTTCGAGCCCCGCCTTGGTCTCTGGGCTGATGGCTCAGAGCCTGGAGCCTGTTTCCGATTCTGTGTCTCCCTCTCTCTCTGCCCCTCCCCCGTTCATGCTCTGTCTCTCTCTGTCCCAAAAATAAATAAACGTTGAAAAAAAAAAAGATATCTCTTTTGCAAAGTCTCTTTTTAAGAAGTCTCTTCTCTTTAAGAAGCCAAAAAGAATATAGACTTCCAGACCATAAAAATGTGGTTTCTAGGAATAGCTTATCCAATTTCCTGGCTATCATTCTTGACTATCTCTGGATATTTCAACTGTCTAAAATCATAACAGTAATATTTCTCTTTTATGGTACTTGAGAATATTAAGGTATATAAAATTATATTTAACGTAATATTATATATGTATATATATCATTTACATATATTGTACGTTATATATATTTGGGACAATTTTTGAAGTCATTTGATAAATACTGAGAAATATCAATGTTCTTTCCTCTTCCTTTTTGGTTTTTGTTTGTCTTTCTCTCTCTCTTTCCTTATTTTTGAAATATAATTAACATAGTGTTATATTAGTTTCAGGTGTACAATAAAATGATTCAACAATTCTATATGTTACTCTAGTGTTCATCATGAGAAGTGCATGCGTAATCCTCATTACCTATTTCACCCAACCCCCCACCCACCCACCCATGTCTGGTAACCATCAGTTTGTTCTCTATAGTTCGGTCTGTTTCTTGAGCCGCCTGAGTGGCTCAGTCAGTGAAGCGTCTGACTCTTGATTTCGGTTCAGGTCATGATTTCACAGTTCATGAGTTTGAGACACACTTTGGGCTCTGCAGTGACAGTGAGGAAACTGGTTGGTATTCTTTGTCAGTCTGTCTGTCTGTCTGTCTCTCTCTCTCTCCCCCTCCCCCACTCACATTCTCATTCTCTCTCTCTCTCTCTCAAAAATAAATAAATAAACATTAAAAAAAAAAAAAGAGTCTGTTTCTTGGTTTGTCTCTCTCTTTCTCTTTTTCCCCCCATTGCTCATTTGTTTTGTTTCTTAAATTCCACATATGAGTGAAATCATATGGTATTTGTTTTTCTCTGAGTTTTTTCACTTAGCATTATACTCTAGCTCCATCCTGTTGTTGCAAATGGCAAGATTTCATTCTTTTTTATGGTTGAATAATATTCCATTGTATATGCATACCACATCTTGTTTATCCATTCATCTAATGATGAACCCCTGGGTTGTTTCCACATCTTGCCTCTTGTAAATAATACAGCAGTAAACATAGGGGTGCATGTATCTTTTTGATTAGTGTTTTCATTTTCTTTGGGTAAACACCTAGTAAAGGAATTACTGGATAATATGGTAGTTCTATTTTTAATATGTTGAGGAACCTCCTTACTCTTTTCCATAACAGTAAAGGAATTACTGGATAATATGGTAGTTCTATTTTTAATATGTTGAGGAACCTCTTTACTCTTTTCCATAGCAGCCATGCAAGTTTACATTCTCACCAGCAGTGCACAAGGATTCCTTTCTCTCTACATCCTCACCAACACTTGTTATTCCTTGCCATTTTGATTCTAGTCATTCTGACAGTTGTAAGATGATATTGTATCGTGGTTTTGATTTGCATCTTTTTTTCTAAGTTTATTTATTTTGAGAGAGAGAGAGAGAGAGAGAGAGAGAGACAGAGGTGGGGGCGGGGGGTGGGGAGAGTCAGAGAAAGGGAGACAGAGAATCCCAAGCAGGCTCTGCACTGCCAATGCAGAGCCCCATCGCAGGACTCGAACTCATGAAACCACAAGATCGTGACCTGGGCAGAAGCCAAGAGCTGGACACTTAACTACCTGAGCCACACAGGTGCCCCAGATTTGCATTTTTCTGATGATTAACAATGTTGAGCATCTTTTCATGTGTCTGTTGGCTGTTTGTATGGCTTCTTTGGAAAAATGTGTATTCAGGCCCTCTAGCCATTTTTAATCAGATTATTTCTTTTTTGGTGTTGATTCATATAAGTTCTTTATATATTTTAACTGTTAACCCCTTTTCAGATATATCATTGCAAGTATCTCTGCCATTTCTTCGGTTGCTTTTTTGTTTTCTGGATGGTTTCCCTCACTGGGCAGAAACTTTTTTTTTGGTGTAGTCCCCAATGGTTTTAATTTTGCCTTTTTTTTTTTTTTTTTCCTTAGGAGATAGATCTAGAAAAATGTTTCTGTGACCGGTGTCAGAGACATTCCTGCCTGAGCTCTTTTCTGGGATTTTTATGGTTTTAGGTATTATGCTTTCATTTAGGTCTTTAATCCCTTTTGAACTTATTTCCACATATAGTAGAAGAAACTCGTCTGGTAAGACTGTCTTTTTCCCATTGTATTTTCTTGCCCCTTTTGTCATAGATTAATTGACTGTGTAGGCATGGGTTTATTCTGGGCTCTCTATTCTCTTCTACTGATGTGTCTGTTTTTGTGCCCGTACCAGACTGTTTTGATTACTATAGCTTTGTAGTATATGCTGAAATGTGAGATTGTGATACCTCCAGCTATGTTCTTTCTCAAGATTGCTTTGCCTAACTAATTTAAAGGGATTCATGTACCCCTTTGTTGTACCCCCTATACTGGAATTAAAATTTTTAAAAACACTAAAAAAATAGATTGCTTTGGCTTTTCAGGGTATTTTGTGGTTCTATATAAATTTTAGTATTATTTGTTTTAGTTTTGTGAAAAATGTTGTTGGTTATTTTTTCTCTACTTTTTTTAAATGTTTATTTTTTAATTTTTTAAGTTTATTTATTTTGAGAGAGAGAGTGCAAACAGGGTAGAGGCAGAGAGAGAGGGGGGAGAGAGGATCCCAAGCAGGTTCTGCACCAGAGCCCGATGGTGGGGCTCAAACTCACGAACCACGAGAACATGACCCAAGCCAAAGGCGGATGCTTAATCAACTGAGCCACCCAGGCGCCCCTATTTATTTATTTTTGAGAGAGAGGAAGAACACAAGCTGGAGAGGGGGGCAGAGAGAGAGACACACACACACAGAATCTGAAGCAGGCTCCAGGCTCTGAGCTGTCAGCCCAGAGCCCGATGCAGGGTTCAAACCCATGAACTGTGAGATCATGACCTAAGCCGAAGTCAGATGCTTAACCAACTAAGCCACCCAGGCACCCCTATTTTTTCTCTACTTAAAAAAAAATTTTTTTTAATGTTTATTTTTGAGAGAGAGAGACGGAGTTTAAGTGGGAGAGGGGCAGAGAGAGAGGGAGATACAGAATCTGAAGCAGGCTCCAGGCTCTGAGCTGCCAGCACAGAGCACGACACGGGGCTCGAACCCATGAACAGCAAGATCATGACCTGAGCCAAAGTCGGCCACTTAACCGACTGAGCCACCCAGGTGCTTCTGTTTTTTCTCTATTTTTACGCCTGCTTTTTTTGGCATGGTTTAACCATGTCCAATCCCCAAGATAGTTGTTGGGATGGATTTGCTATTTTTTTAGGAATTTGTTCTTATGTTTAACTGTTTCAAAGTTAACTGTGTCTTTGCTTAGTGGAAATATATTTTAGTTAAATATATTTAAATGATCTGTGGTAGCATTTGGGTTTTGGCTGAGTGTGTTGTTTTTAGTAATTTATTTATCATAAGTGAAATCAATTCTATATGCTCATTTGAGTATTATGAACTTTTAAAGAGCAATAATAGTATATTAATTTTTTCCTTTCTTCTTTCTCTTCGATCTTTAAGATTGCTCTGATCAAAATGTGATTTGGTACAATAGAATTTTAATTAGTTCTGTAGGTTCATTTGTCTGAGTTCCTTAGATGGAATAATAATTGTAATTGCATACGTATTATTTCAACAGTGTAATTATTATACTGAGTTTGGATGGGTGTGAAATTAAAACAATGGTAAGAATGATTTCCTCTTTTATTATATTAATGTGGCTTATTTGAAAGGGCAACAAAACATTTATCTGTTCATAAAATCACTCATTGTTACTGCTTCTGGGCATTGATTCATTGAAGTATACAGTTCAGTGTATCCTGGTCGATGGTAAAGGGAGGTTTTACTGGTGTAACTTGCAGAACAGCTGTGTCTTTCTATCAGCTTGCGTTTATACTACTTTTTAATATTTACTTGTCTAGACTTTACTGGATCTTAAATGCATTGTAACTTACAGTTTATTAAAGGTTAAAATCCGGGGCGCCTGGGTGGCGCAGTCGGTTGAGCGTCCGACTTCAGCCAGGTCACGATCTCGCAGTCCGTGAGTTCGAGCCCCGCGTCGGGCTCTGGGCTGATGGCTCAGAGCCTGGAGCCTGTTTCCGATTCTGTGTCTCCCTCTCTCTCTGCCCCTCCCCTGTTCATGCTCTGTCTCTCTCTGTCCCAAAAATAAATAAAAAACGTTGAGGAAAAAAAAAAAAGATTAAAATCCTTTACTGTCTTCTGGATTTCCTCTTTAATAATGCTTCCAAAGATGGTAACTGTTCTTTAAGTTTTTTCTGTTAGCCTTATTTAAATATTTTGGAGAAAATTTCTTTTTTTCTTTTTTAAGTTTATTTATTTATTTTGAGGGAGAGAGAGAACTTGGGGAGGGGCAGAGAGAGAATCTCAAGCAGGTTCCGTGCTGTTAGCACAGAGCCCAATGCAGGGCTCGACCTCATGAACTGCCAGATCATGACCTGAGCTGAAATCAAGAGTCAGGTGCTTAACTGACTGAGCCACCCAAGCACCCCCGGAGAATATTTCTGAAGTCATATGTTCCATACAACTGAAACATATTCATTTTCTCTACACTTTATTTTTAAAAATAGAATCCCAGTAATGTAGTTTTGATAAAACTTGATTATGCACAATTTAAGGAAACATTTAGAATGTGTAATTTTGATTTTAAATTAACTTTGATGCTTACTGTTACTATATTACTATTACTATATTTCTGTTTTCTGCATACTATACTGTCATGGAAGTTCACAGCCCAAAAGATAATTAGAAATCATCTGTTTTGTTTTTGTTTTTATTTATTTTATTTTTATTTATTTTGAGAGAGCATGTATGCTCGTGTGTGTGCGCACATGAGCGGGGGAGGGGCAGAGAGAAAGGGAGAGAGAGAATCCCAAGCAGGCTCTGTGCTGTCAGTGCAGAGCCTGATGTGAGGGCAGATCTCATGAACTGTGAGGTCATGATCTGAGCCGAGATCAAGAGACGGACACTTAACCAACTGAGCCACCCAGGTGCCCCTGTTTTTGTTTTAATATGTATGAGAAAAATGGGGATCAGAAAGGTTAAACATTTGCCTAAGATTCTAAAGAGTGTTTGAGGCAAAACCAGAAAACCTGAAGTCTCTTGGTTTTTAGTGTAGTATTCTTTAGACTATACTGCCAACCTCTTGAACATTTTAATGCACTTTATGAAAGTAATCTCCTAACCAAAAGATGTCTGATACACTATAAAAAGTGATAGCATTTGGTTTTCAGTATGTAATTCATTTATAACTTTAACCCCTCTTCTTTACATGTGTCTACATGTTTATACCACAGTGGTAGAAACTAAATTGTGATGATACTCAATATAGTAGAAAAAAATATTAAGCATAGTTTGAAGTTGAAATGCATTTGCTTAATATATACTCCTTTTTTATTTCTGTTCTCTGTCACTCTCAGTACCTTCTCTCCTACTATCTGTCTATCCATCTTCATGGATGGTTAGAGAGTGGCAGAGTAAGCAGCTGGGTCTCAACTTGACCTCACTGCTAATCTTTCTTGATGTGCCACGTTTTATAACAGTGAACACATTTGTCTGTAATTGACTGCCTCAACCAAATTGTTTTTAGAAGGGAAGCTAATTTTCACTGTGTCTATAAGAATTATGAAGGAATAAGAGGAAACTATTGCCATGCACACTTACGTGGTGTCTTTACAGCTTCTGTATATCTGTGTTCAGTATTTCTGAAACAATTTGCAGAATCTTTTACCTTATACAAGACAAATATTAAAAACTGATGATTATGGTGCTGCTATATAAAATATTTTTATTATTTTCATTTCACATTTAGGATAAGATCCCAATCTGGGTTTTTATTGTTTCTTTAGGAGATATGGAAAACCGTTATTTCTAAAATTGATTTTAAAGAACTTTTAAACTGTGTCCTCTGCATTATAATCTTTAAAATAGGAAGAATAAACATCCAAGATTTTATTGCTAAAGTTTTTTGTTTTTAATCTAAAAAATTTTTGGTAACGTTTTTTACGTGTTTCTGTAGCACTTTCCTCAGTACCTTAAATGCCTGCTATCGAACAGAAAAAGGCTTTTGTAAATGTGGCTATTTATTTCTCAGAGTTTAAGTTGTGGGAAAATTTCCTAAAGGAATTTGAATGTTAAAATGTTTTCTATCAAAGCTAGTATCAAATGAATTGGTGTTTGTTTGTTGAGCTCTTACTATCTGTGGCACTGTATTAGGCAAAAAAAAATTTTTTTTCTAAACAAATGAGACCTGATTTTCCTTCTTAAGGGGAGTATAATCTTGTTTGGAAAGAAAGAATACAATACCGTTAACACAAGGCGGTGAGTCTTAAGAGGCATGTTGAAAGTAATGAACTGGGAATGAATAGGAATTCTGCAGCAGCAACAACATGACAAGAAACATTAGTGAAATAGTGTTGAGACAGTGAGCACCCTTAGGAGAAGTTATGGGGTGCTGGAACGTGTTCTGAGATGTGCCGAGAGATTAGAAAGGTTAGGTGGAGGGAATGACATAGCACGATAATAAGGAGTTGGGAAATTATTCCCTAGTAATTGGAGTGTCATTTATTATTTTAGGAAACGTGAATGGCATTTTTAGCAGTTGTACAATTTGGATTGGATGGAAAGTAGACCAGGCAGAGTAACCAATTAAGAGGTTGTCAGTATTACAAGTGAGAGAGGGGATGAGGGCCGGTGGATGCTCCGGCATCCAGGCATTCAAGGTAATGATCATAATCACTAATAATTATTGATCTTCCTACAGTCTGCCCTTCCCCATGCAACGCATCTTATGTGAGTTATCCCATGTAATTTAAATATTCACAACAGAGGGGCGCCTGGGTGGCGCAGTCGGTTAAGCGTCTGACTTCAGCCAGGTCACGATCTCGCGGTCCGTGAGTTCGAGCCCCACGTCGGGCTCTGGGCTGATGGCTCGGAGCCTGGAGCTTGTTTCCGATTCTGTGTCTCCCTCTCTCTCTGCCCCTCCCCCGTTCATGCTCTGTCTCTCTCTGTCCCAAAAATAAATTAAAAACGTGGAAAAAAAAAATTAAATATTCACAACAGGATACTCCTGAAACCAATGCTACACTGTGTGTCAGCGACCTTGAATTTAAATTAATAAAAAATATTCACAGCAGGGGTGGCTGGGTGGCTCAGTTAGTTGAACATCTGACTCTTTATTTCAGCTCAGGTCATGATCTCACAGTTGTGAGCTCAAGCCCCGCCTTGGGCTCTGCACTGAGTGTGGAGTCTGCTTGGGATTCTCCCTCTCCTTCTCCTCTACCCCTCTCCCATTTGCATGCACAAGCTTGAATGAATGAATGAATGAATGAATGAATGAATATTCGCAACAATTTTACATGCTCTTAGGTAAGACTGAGACTTAGAGGAAACCAAGTAAGCCAGGGTCATAGAGTTAGCAAGTAGCAGATGCAGAGGTAAACCAGCAAAGCTGTCAAACGGAAGAACTGACTGGGCCCCAGATGAAATGCTATTCTGGTTTCTCCCTGAGTAACTGGGTAGAGCCCATCAACTGAAATAGGAGTGAGGAAGGAAGAGCTGGTTTGTTGGAGGAAGGAGTTGATGTTTGCTTGGGAGAATAGAAATTTGTATGCAGAATCCAGAGAGTGCCTGAGTCTGTATCCTGCCTCTGACGCTTAGTAGCTGTGTGGCCTGAAGCAGTTGCTTAACCTCACAGTGCTTCAGTTTATGACATGTGACAAGTGGGGAGAGAATTGTACTTACAACATCCTTATGAGGAATAAACCAGCTACTAGAGTAGTGTGCTTACAGTAGTTCCTCGTGTCTCGTAGTTGTTTTAGATGTTAGCTGTATCATCACCATCATTCTCATTATTCTATAAAAATCCAGAGATGTGATTTCAAGATGTATGAGCCATTTGGTGTAAAACTTCTAGCACATTCCTCCTAGGAGGGTGTGAAGCGGCAGGAGATGATTTACCCTGATGAGTCTTTGTAGTTCTTCTTATTGCCACCTCACTATAACTACAGTGTCTCATTCTCCATTCTTTTATGGTGCTCAGGATCAAACCTAGGTTCTTCTGAGATATCTGGTTCCCCATTTGTTTGTTGTAGGGAAAATGAACTGCTTGTGGAAGGGCTTAACTTCGGTACATTTTGGTGTGGCTTCCTCTCAATTTACTTCAAACTTCTGCCTTGCTGTGTTGTACCCAGGCCAGCTTTGTCGAATGAGGGGTCATGATGACTTCTCTCTGGGCCAGTTACAGGTGTCCAGGCAGCCACGATGGAGAGTGTTAACCAAGACTTCATGGGCTTAGAGAGGGGGAGGGGAATAGGTGGGTGTTTGTCGACTCCTGAAATGTGGAAAAAAAAAATAGTATGTTCATTTTTCTGGGGTCACTGCTTAGATTTCCACCTGTTGCCCCCACACCACTGCCATTTTCATTTTATTGAGTTTTTTAAATCAGGCTAAGCAATTGTACATAAAATTATTTCAGCACATTTTTGCATTCTATAATACAAATACATAAATGCATAATACAGAATAAAAGTAGGAACAGTACAACTGTTCTTCCCCCTCCCCCCCCCCCACACACATTTACTGGTTAAGGATTAGTGTAGCCCTGTGTTTTTAATATGGAACATCTACATCAGAGCTGACTTCTGTGACTAATGCGTCTTGTACTTTGTAACTCCAGTTAGAGCTGAAAGTTTTACTTCTTGTTAAAATGTGAATACTTCTTTCTAGGAGGAGCAGAGTTTTGTGGGTTTTTTTTTTCTCCAGTTCATTTACTTCTTGATGTAAAAGAGAAATGTGGAAACATATGCAAAAAGATAACATGAAGCTATAGAATACCTTGAGAAGTTTGGGGTGGCAGGATATTTGACTGGTGGAAGGAAACAGCATAGGACACAGAGGCAGGATTACTGTCTAGTTGCATTTGCACTTAGTGCAACAAACAGAAGTTTGTAGAGAGGTTCTTGAAGCATGTTTCCAGGTGTGTAGATTGAAACCTAGCAGACTTGAGTAAAAGTTCCGGATAACATTCAGAGATAGTATTTAGTGTTAAGGAAACTTCTTTGCCCATTGTCTAATTTTTAATTGACCTGACAGAAGGAGAAAGGTAACGTCTTGGTTAATAAACTTGGTTATTTTCGTTCTACTTAATTAGCTCTAAACATATCATGTAACTCCCAAGACAACTGTCTTGGGACCTAACCATGGGACTGTGGACCTGTGAGCCTCAGTTTTTGTTAACTGTGGAATGTGGTTGGATAATATGATGTCTAAACTTTTCTGCCATTGTGAAAATGTATGATTCTAACATATTCATATTCATACCTTTATTTATGTCACTTATGAAATAGTATAGTGTTATCAAATTTTTCTCCTAAGGGTTTTTAGATTTAGTGATTTGTTACAAAGAATATGTGAGATCTTTGAGAAAGTCACTGATCAGTCTCTAGTCAATATATATTGAACTCTGGAGAGATGGGATTTAGCATGATTAATAGTCCATAACAACCAGCCTTTATTTTCAAAAGTCTGCTTCAAATAGTGGCAAGTTCTGATTCAAAAGAATTCACTGAATATTTATTATTCTGTATAGTATTGTAGTCAGTCCTTACAATAATCCTGTGATTGACAGCAGTCTCCTCCTTCTTGGTACATAATACATTTCTAAAAGTATTCTTTCCGGGGCGCCTGGGTGGCTCAGTTGGTTAAGCATCCGACTTCAGCTCAGGTCATGATCTCATGGTTTGTGGGTTCGAGCCCCGCGTCGGGCTCTGTGCTGACAGTTCAGAACCTGGAGCCTGCTTCAGAGTCTGTGTCTCCCTCTCTCTCTGACCTCCTGTGCTCCTACTCTGTCTCTGTCTCTCTCTCTGAAAAATAAATAAACATTTTAAAAGAAATTTTTTAAGATATTCTTTCCAATGGCAATTTCCCTAATACTATCATAATTAGGAAATTTAGACAAGCACTTAATATTATTTTAAAAATGAATTTACCAGGGGCGCCTGGGTGGCTCAGTCAGTTGAGCTTCTGACTTCGGCTCAGGTCATGATCTCACGGTTCGTGAGTTCGAGCCCCACGTTGGGCTCTGTGCTGACAGCTCAGAGCCTGGAGCCTGCTTCAGATTCTGTGTCCTCCTCTCTCTCCACCCCACCCCTGCTTGTGCTCTATCTCTCTCTGTCTTTCAAAAATGAATAAACATAAAAATTTTTTTTTAATAATAAAAAAATAAAGATGAATTTACCAGGATTTTGGCATTTGGTTAAAGTTAGGAACTGAGTCCTTCAAATGTTACCATTTCCCAAGGAAAATGTGTGATTTCTAATGAGCCTATAAGAATAAAGTTCATTATTATAAACTTTTTTCTTGTCTTTTTCCTCTTTTTCTTTTCTATAAAAGTTACAAGACAGGTACTCCCTACTTTTATTTTCAGTGCTTCCTTGGAAACTATATGGTCATAGAGCAGAACATCAACATTTCCATACACAGTTCTGAGGACAGGTGGCGATGATCTTTTTCTTCCTGCAGATGACACTCTCTGCTGTTCACCTAGCACTGAGCATTTAAAGAGCTGTAGCGTTTACCAAGAACGTTTCCTGATGTTATATAATCTTTGAAGATCCACACAGTAATTCTGTGGGACAGACATTTTATGGAAAAGGAAGCCAAACTTGACACAGCTCTGTGTTGCGGCTAGTACTTGCTAGATTCCCAATGTCCTGCCTTTATTTTCACCACTGTCACAATGCTGACTGACTATTCAGAACAGATTTAGAACTAGGGAAATATAACGAGTAAGCAGATTAGTAAGTATTTATTGAATAAGAAATAAATTTTGGTTGAATTATGAATGAATGAATGAATTAGTGATAGATTTGACGGTTCTTAGGGAGGAAACTTGGTGACCTAGAGAGCCTTTCTTGTCCTGTTGTTGAGCGTGAGATTTTATTTTCAGTGGTAAATGTCATGTTATTGGTAGCACTGACTAAAACAGAAATGACAAGTTACTAAAAAATGCCTAAAACTGAAGAATATCTGTGGTAATGACTTGGTGTAGGGGGGAGGTGTAGTAGTTTTATACTGTATGTCAAGGAAATGACTATGTCAGAATCCACAAGACTGACGATGATGGCTTAATTCTGTGATCTTTTGGATAATAGGTTGTGGAAATTAATCACAGAACCAGAACAGAGCTGAGATATCATAGTCGGCTGTCCAAATGTCTGTGGCAAGTCTCACTCAGTAAAAGCAGGGCTGCTATTGACTTACTTTATTGACCGTTTCATTTCCAGAAGGTTAAGGAAATAGTCAGGGGAGCTGATAACTCCGAGCCTAATTTTGACCCACAATGAGGGCTCCTTAGACAGGTGAAAATAATGGGACTCCTGGGAGAAATCCATGATGTTCATTTAAGAAATTCAACAAAAGGTTGTGCCACATACTGTGCTAGATGCTGTCGATTTTGCAGTAAATGCAGCAGACAAAATCCCCGTCACCAAGGAACTTTTATTGAAGAGCTAACCATGATCCAGCCTCATGGTTACTTAACTGCAGTGACCTTAACTTGCATTTCAGACACCTACGTGCAGGGTCACACTCTGGCTGGTGTTATGATCTGGAACTGCTTGTTTCAGAAATCTAAAAATTCCAAAATTCCTATATCCTTAATTCCCTCATTTTTTATTCTTTAATCTCATAGACGTGGGTTGCCTGTATTTCAGCTTGTATGTCAGCATCTACCTGGCCTCTTTCTCTTTCCTACCTGGTCTACAGCCCAGTTTTGACTGTATGGATTGTTGTCTCACTTGTACTCTTGATTCCCTTTCCCTTTCCCTTCTGCCACCTCACCCACCCAAACTCCCATCTCTATGTCAGCGACACAATCTGTGTTATCTACTGTTAGATTCAAGCAGCTAAGCCCTGCGGGAGAATCGCAAACATCTGAGAAAAGTGACACTACCCAGCGTTCATGGTTTTCAACTTCTGCTGAGCTCTGAGCCCACCAGGAGGTCCTTTTATTCATCCTTGGTCACTGCTCTCTCCATCCTTGTTTTCCTGCTTCTCATTTTGTATTTTATTACCACACTTAACCGTAATTCTCTCAGGGACTTGACTTGAGCTGCTCTTTCTGTCTGTAATGCCTTTCTGCCCCCCTTTTCTTTCTCCCTTTACATGCTCAACTTTTACTGAAAGATTGTGTCCATCATGAAGCTTCCCTGACTACTCAAATTGGGCTCAGTGTCCCCTCATCAGTATACAGTACCTGTGTATTGGTTCGCCTTTGCCACTATAATGGGACCTTCTTAGGCGCAGAGACGGAATTACTTTCACATTTTGCATTCTTAGTGCCTAGCACAGAGTGGGTGTTTTAGTAAATGGTAGCTAAATGGATCAGTAAAAAAAAACAGGAAGAGGAATATGGGTCAAAGCTGGAATTTAGAGAATTAGAAGTACATATCTTTTTTCAAAGAAAAGATAGATAAGATGCCATGGATATAGTCTCCAGAGGGGAAGGTGGTTGTAAGGTGGCCATAGGCAGAGTTTTTACTGAACCACTGGAGATAATGTGAAGAAAAGAGAGGTAAAGTGGCCAGATGAACTCATATTTTAAAATAATATGTGTAGAAGAGGGAAAGAAGGATACGAAACAAAAATATGTAGATGTAGGTACAGATCTCACGTATAACAAGAGAATACAGGGATGCCGAGGTGGCTCAGTCAGTTAAGTGTCTGACTCTTGATTTCAGCTCAGGTCATGATCTCAGGGTCGTGAGATTGAGCCCTGCATTGGGCTTCTTACTGGGCATGGAGCCTGCTTAGGATTCTCTCTCTCTGCCCCCCTGCACCTCCCACCCCTTCCCCCCCCCCCCCCGCCGATCACGGACACGTACACGCTTTCTCTGTCTCTCAGAAAAAGGGGCAGCGGTGGATGGAGTACAACACTAAGAGAATAATGAGCTGAGGTTTTGAAAGAGGTTAAGGGTGACCTTTTACATTTTATATGTAGAAGATGAAAACAGCAAGCAAATAATAGATTTTTTTTCTTTTAAACAGACTGACCCCCAGAGAGTAGCTACACTTGTGGTGAGCACAGCATAAAGTATAGAGATGTTGAATCACTATGTTGTATCCCTGAGACTAATGTAATATTGTGTGTCAGCTATACACACAATGTTTTAAAAAGATTTAAAAAAATACACAAAAACCCTGACCCTATAATTGGATACAGAGAGTAAATGAAAATTCTCAGCTTCTGTTGTGTTTCTGACTTCTTTGATGATGAAGAATGATCTATACATAGACTAGTAAGACTGGATGTAAGAATAATAATAGGAGAACGTTTAAGCCCAGGATTAGAGAGGAGATTGTACCAGAACCGTTGGCTGCTCTAAATGAGTTCACATCTCAGGTTCAGATTCTGAGAAAATGTGTTAATGTCATTGACAAACTGGTAATCTTTGAGTCATTGTGGTGAATTTGAAAACTGTTAGAAGACTGTGGAGGACTAAAGTTCCAAAATTATGTATGTATGTATTCGTATATATGTATATGCGTACATATACATATATGTATATACGTATATGTATATGTATATGTATATATATGTATGTATATGTATATGTATATATATGTATGTATATGTATATGTATATATATGTATATATGTGTATGTACATGGATATATATGTATATGTACATACGTATATATGTGAACATAAATACATGTGTATATATATATATGAACATAAATTTCGATGAGCTTGATGCTACTTCCGCAGAAGATTCTAGAGATCGTTTTAAAAGATTCTCCAATATTTACAAAAGGTAAAGATGAGCAGTCAGGGTTACAGGGATTTTCTAAGAATAATTCATTCCAGGTAGCCCAGTTTCCGCTCTTGGCAGGGATGCCACATGCACAGGTTAGGAGATGCTGAGGCTGTGATATATCTAGGCTCCCAAACGGTATTTGACATCATCCATTCTATCATTCCGTGCATGGGAACGTGTTGGGGAATTGCACCATAATACAGGGCCAGGGATTGAACACCCGAACTCAGTCTTAGTTACTAATGGCAGCCTAGGGGGAAGTCTCTTAGGGGTTGCTCTTTTGACCCTGTTCCACTCATTGGTTAACACCTCCTCCTACTTCTCACTCTCAGCCGGGAACCTCGCAGTTTGTTTCACCAAGGAAACAAAAGCGCCCAAATCTTGGTCTGTTCCCTGCCAGAGCTGCTGATCTTCCTGCGTGTACTCACGTACTGTCATCCTTTTTGTTCCATTACGTGAACCGTCCTGTTCCTATCACTTGTGTGCTAGATACTCTTCATATTGCCTACTCACTGCTGCAGCAATTACCTCCTCTCGTTCTAGCTTTTCATCTATTTTCCTTCCCCTGTTGGAGACACATGCTATGCAAACATGCTATAATAGTATCTCAGCTTGCAAACGTGCCATAATGTCATTCATTAAAAAACAAATAAAAAGCACCACCTCCCCACCCCATGTTCCCTTCAAGCTACCACCCATTTCCTTGCCACCCAATGGCAGAACTTCCCAAAACAGCTGTCTTAACCCCCTTGCCTCCGTTTCCTCACCACCCTCTGCCACTCCACTGAGACTACTCTTTGACAGGTTTCAGTAACTTCCACGTTGCTAAATCCTGTGGTCATTACCCAGTCTTCATCTTACTCAACCTGTCAGCAATATTCGACACAGTTGATCAGTCTTTCCTGTTTCGAGCTTTCTTTACCTGGTTTCTGGGAGGCACCGCTCTCCTCATGTTTCTCCTGCCCTACCTGCCGCTCCTTCTCAGGGTCCCGTGCTGGATCCTGCTCCGCTTCCCGACTTGGGGGTGCTAACCCGTGGGCTGAGCCTTAGAATCTCTTCTCCGCTTCATTTATACTCACTTTCTGTTCCCCACTGATCAATAGTGTGGCCACTAGCCACAGTCCCGTCATTGCAGATAGTCCTGTTGGACAGCACTGCTCTGGGTTATTTCATCCTTCTCGTCCTGTTAAAATCCTTCCGTATGCGGGTAACTCCCAAATTGACTCACCAGTTCCAGCCTCCCCACCTGGAGTCCAGTTTGGTGTATCCAAATATCTACTTGGTTTTCAAGCCGCCTGTCAGATATGGCGTAGCGAAAATAGAACTTTATGTTCCCTCCCACCCTCCTGTCCTGTTTGTCTTGTCGATCACTAAACAGTGCTGCTCTTCACACAGCCTTAAAAAGTCTCGTGGACTTTTTGGGGTGGGGGCAGGCGGGAAGGAGACTTCCATTCTTCAGGAGAAACAGTTCTAGGGGAACACTTCTTTTTCACCTTTCCACACCTTACTTCGGTCCCTGGCAAGTGGGAATGAGTAGCTTTTCTCCCTCTTTGTAATAATTTTTAACTTCTTCTCTTGCACTCAGTATCCAGTGCATCAAACAGAAACTAATCTCGGAGTCCTGGACTGCTTTCCCCAGATGCTCACATGACCCATTGTCTTCCTTCATTCAGGCTTCAGCTCAGATATTACCTCTTTAGCCTTATCGCTATGGAATCTCTGTGACAGTAGCATTCCTGTTGCTCTGTACCCTTACTCCTTTACTTTTTTGTAACACTTAGCACTGCCTGACGTTACGATATGTTTGTTTTCCATCTGTCTGTATCTCACTGGAATCCATGAGGGCAGGGACTTTGTTTTTGCACTGTTCCTAGTGCCAAAAATAGGAGCCAGCAGGTTGTAAATGTTCCATAAATATTTGTTGAAGTAAATGCCATATTAATGAAATTTCTGATGAAATAAAACTAAGAGGTATAGCTAATACATTGTCAGGTTTTTGCTTTTTGATTCGGCCATTCATGTTTTACACTTTACCAGTCACTGTATCAGAAAAAGTGAAACTTACGGGCGTCTAGGTGGCTCAGTTGGTTAAGAGTCCGACTTCGGCTCAAGTCATGTTCTCATGGCTCGTGAGTTCAAGCCCCACATCGGGCTGTCTGCTGTCAGCTCAGAGCCCACTTTGGATCCTCTGTCTCCCTCTCTCTATGCCCCTCCCTCTCCCTTCGCCTCAAAAATAAACATTAAAAAAAGAAAAAAAAAAAAAGAAAAGAAGTGAAACATTGTTTTCCTGAGGTCATTTGCGTGATTACAGGTATTTTGCTATGCTTTTCATTTATTTTAAGAATATAAAAGTTCTTATAATATTGTTAGGAGAAAGTTTTATTTATTTAGGCATTATAAGAATTGTTGCATTAGAAGTTGAATATGATAGGGTGCCTGGGTGGCTAAGTCAGGTGAGCATCCAACTCTTAATTTCAGCTCAGGTTATGATCTCATGGCTCATGAGTTCAAGCCCCACATCGGGCTCTGTGCTGACAGCATGGAGCCTGCTTGGAATTCTCTCTCTCCTCTCTCTCTCTGCCCCACCCCTGCTCACTCACTCACTTGCTCTCTGTCTCTCAAAATAAATAAATGAACTTAAAGTTTAAAAAAAGTTGAATATGATACTAATAACGATTTTTAAATTTGATGTTTTAGCTATAAAGTACAAAAAGTAGTAAGACAGCGTTCCTGGCCTTAAGGAACTCATGACCTAGTGGGTAAGACAGTCATAAGTAACTACAGGGTGTTTATGTAGTTTGGAAACAGAGGCAAATACATATAATGCCCTAAGGATATCTTCAATCTAGTTTCCAAGGCTGTATTTGCAGACTTTATGGCCCTCCGGTATAATACAGGATGATAAAGGTCGGAGTGCAGCTGTGTGTGTGATCGTGGGGGCAGAGGAAGGTGGGGGGCACAACTGACTCTGCCCGCTGATAGAGTGACAATCTTGGGTAGAATGAAACTCCATGGATATCCAAGCTGGGCTGCGTAAAATATAGATAAAGAAGCCATCCCAGTTTCAAGTATTAGAGAAGTCCCTCAGCGTGGCCTAGAAGTGTTCCCTGATAACAGGGAAAAACAGACGGATCCAGTTGTCTGTCAGCTTCTGCTGTTTTTTTTTTTTTTTTTAATTTTTAATGCTTATTTATTTTTGAGAGAGAGGGAGACAGAGCATGAGCAGGGGAGGGGCAGAGAGAGAGAGAGGGAGACACAGAATCCAAAGCAGGCTTCAGGCTCCGAGCTGTCAGCACAGAGCCCGATGTGGGGCTCGAACCCACGAACTGTGAGATCATGACCTGAGCCGAAGTCGGACACTTAACCGACGAGGCCACCCAGGCGCCCCTGTCAGCTTCCACTTCTAATGGCCATGCTGAGTTACCTGGAATCACCATAGCATCACGCATAACATCTCTGATGGCTCCACCTTGTAAGAGTCAAAGCAATTAATAAAATACCATATTTATGCTCACAATTTGATCAGTAACTTCCCCTTCTGTAATTTTAGAGTTCAAAATATCGAGATGATTTTTAGTAGTTCAGGATGCAGCAGGAGCAGGTACGGACGGTGTAGTGAGGCTTCACTCCAGGACTGTTTCAGTTGGTCCGGCAGTTGATGGACTGATGTCTGGTGCTCAGAGTGGAGGAGTGGGACCGAAATCTAGCCTGTACTTTGCTAGCTGTGGGGCTGCCGCAGCCTGGGAAAGGGTGTCTTTTCCTACATCACATAAAGCCCTGTGTAGTCGAACAGCCAATCCCATTGCTGCAGACTTTATCCTCAGGTGCCTAGAACAATGTGGTACTGTTTGCCAAGCTGAAGGGAATTTAAGAAAGTTCTCTAGCTTTGAGCATCTTGAAAGAGTTAAAGATCATTCTGATTTTAAAACTTGTGATTCAAAATAAACGTTCATGGTTGCCTTGTACCTGTGTTAAGGAAATATTTGTTATGCCTCTGTCTAGTCAAAACTATAGAGGGAAAACTGGTAACCAAACAGAAGCATCTTGCGGCTACACCAGGAGTAGAAATTTATCCGTTAGTATTCTAGAAATAGCCTTCATGGTATTGTACACAAAAGATTAATTCATTTTTAAAAATTCAACATGGATATGAGGTTTAGTGGTAGTTTATTCATTATTTGGTTTTAGTATTTTTCTGAGTTTTCATAGATCCTCAGATGCCTCTCACTGTCACAGGAGAGTAGCGACTTGGCTCCCCATGGCACGCAGGTGGTATGCCACTGCCTCCCTGATTCCAATCGAGATCGACCCTGGCCTGATTCTCCTTCCTCTGTAGTTAACTGGTGATTCCTCTGGAGGTTGGAAGGAGTTGGGAGCAGAGGAGGAGTAAGGAGCTGTGGTCAAGTCACCTTGTTCAGATCACGTGCTAACACTCCCTGTCTCAAGATTCCGTTCTTGGAGCTACAGAAACTTTTTAGTGTGTTCTTGAGGTTCAAAAAGTTTGTTGGCTTCCTTTACCTCAAATATGAAGACTGGCCATTGATTTTTGTGTCAGAGCTTTATTAAAATTATTTGTGTCTTATTATTACCATTAATATGGATGTCTTTCTTTTTAATAGGTGAAACTTTATTCTAGGAATATTTGTTTCATCTAGTTCATGAGCTCAAATTATAAGGACTCTAAATGTTACAGAAGTGTTGAGAGATTGGTAAGTATTTAATGTAATAGATATTAACAGTCAAAATACTTGTTTCAGTCTAACCCTTTGAAACTACATAGTTATGTGACATTAATTAAACCCCAAAGTACAAACAACTAAACTTTCTTTTCCTGTAGTAGAGATGGATATACAAATTGTGGTGTATTCATACAATGGCATTATTGCACAACGGTTTAAAGGAACAAATGTAATGTTAAGAGGGAAATGCAAAGTTGTAAAGGATACATATAGTATACTATTTATATACATTTTAAAAATAGCTAAAACAATATTGAATATTTTATGGCTATAAAAACATGTATAGAAATGATGAACACCAACTGAAGAGAGGAAGAAGTTGGGTGGGGTGTGGCTTTCCTGTACTGTAAGGTTTGATTTCTTTGAGCATGCGCACGCGTGCGCGCACACACACACACACACACAAACTGATCTGAACATAGCATAATGTTTAATACATGAATACATGCCAAGTCTGAGTATTGGCTATAACCTCATGTTATGTATCCTTTATACTTTACTGGGTATTCAAAGTATTTAAAAAATCTTTTTAAAATACCATGCAATCATGTTTTCAGTTGGCATTCAGAGTGGCTGAAAGGCATTCAGTGAAATTCAACATTCCTAGTAGATGAGTCAGAAGAAATGAATATTTCTTAATGTGCAGAGCGAAAGTGTCCTCTGTCACCCCTACCAATGTTGTTGTGTTAGTGCTAACTAAAGCTGTTAGATAGAAGAGTGGAAAGCATGTGAATGTTGGATAGAAAGATTCAGAATTTTTGTTATTTGTAAATGAGAAGGTTTTATATCTGGAAATTTCTAAAAAAAAAAGTTAGTAAGAAGTTTGGGTATATGATTACTATATCAAAATAAATCTACTTCCTATTTGCCTCCTATAAACCAGTTTTCTATCCTACTTAGAATGTATAATGGAAACAAAATCCCATTTAGAATAGCAGCGAAAACTGCAAAACATCTAGGAGCAGACCTAACAAGTCATGTATAAAACCTAATACATGTTTCCAACAAGTTTCCACCACAAGGACATAGAGAATAAATGTGCAAGTAGTGCAAGGATGTTCATTGCAGCTCTGTTTATGATAGTAAAAATGAGAAATAACCTAAATCTTCAATGAGAGATTGGCTGCATAGTTAATAGTACATCCGTATAATGAAACACAGGTAATGTGTACCTGCAGCAGGATGCCGGGCCGTAAAGAAGGGTGAGAGAGAGCGCAGGTGAACAGATGTCCAAAGTGAACCAAAACAGATAGTAGATCATTTATGTATAAGATCCTGTGTATGTAACTGTGTGTTTATTTTAGGTACATTTAAAAATCAGGAATAACCTACATTTCCGCATGGATTATAATGCTTTTGGCTGACCTGGCATCTTGTGCTTTTAGGAAGTGGGGTTGAAATTATTTCTTCACTACTAAATATTCGTGTTATCTTAATTTCTGGAAAATAGACCCTAATTATTAGCACAATTTTTAGATCTTTCACATTTTTAATATTGCTCAAGTTGCAGCGTGCCTTGCACTTCGTGGTGTCTAGGGAGCCCTGTCGGCAGGCTGCCCTCGCGAAGGGGTTGTTCGTGCCTGCTCACGAGTGAACTTGGTCACAGATGTTCATATCAGTACTGCAGCTGAGTTACATGCACCATCGGTACGATATCTGATGAGTTTTAAGTGTTTCCGGGTTGTTTTCGGGCACTTTTTGCTGATCCCATCTGGTAAGATCAAGAAAACACCTGCATCAGAACTCACAGAATGATGTCAGCATCTTTGGAAGAAAATCCCAGGAGCAGTGGGAGATGGTGCGTCTCATAGGAGATGGTGCGTCTCATAGGGTGGATGGTCTAGATGGCCCAGAAGGGGCTATTGTATGGAAAATTCTAAGTGATAAGAAGGCAGTGTGTTACACTTTAACTGGCAGTCTTATTTCTGTTTTAGTGGAACACTAAAATTATTTCTCTTATGTAAGTAATTATGTACCTTAAAATCAGTGACAGATTAGGTGAAATAAGTTAATAAAATTGGATAACTATGGACTGAATATGAACTAGTTTATATTATTATATACATATATATAATTAGTACATGTTATTATAAATTATTATAAACTATTTGATGTATGGAATAATTTTTACCTTATGAAAGCTTATAGAGAACCAGCATTTATGTAAGAGAAATTATTGCTGCAATTTTGGATAAATGAGTAATGTACATTTTTTTTTATACTTTTTCCTAGTGATCAATAATATTAAAAGCAATGATCTTTGTTACACTAAAGAAAGGATTGCTTTGTAATAATACCTAGGATCCTGATAGGAATCCAGGAATTAAGTCGATCAGGCCCAAGACTGAACAGGAACCAAAGTAGTATTAGGAATTTCTTTGGTTTCTCCCTTTTGTGTTTATCTGCTTCTCTTTGCATCCTGGTGGTTCATTTTTGCCCATTTGGCTTCTTCTGAGCCTCAACCACCTCCTGATAACCACCACGGGCCCATATTTATGTGACTTTTCAGCACATCAGCTATGCCCTTTAATTCAAATTCCCATGAGAAAGAAAGAAAGCCTGATTAGCTCAATGCCTCTTTGCAAGCTGCATTGAACAAGTCACATCTTGCAGCCAGATGTTCATCGGCTGCCCCGTGAATCAGGTGTGCTTCGGTTGATTAGTGCTCAGATGCCAGCCTTGTCCCTTGGCAGTAGGCATGGTCATATGGTCCACTGCCTTCTCAGCAGGGGCTCTGAGGCAGGTTCCTGCCAACGCCCATGGGTGAAGGAAGACTCCACAACATGCATCTTATTTAATTTAACCTCTTCAGGTTAAAAAGTTTTTAAAGGTTACTGGCTGTTTCAAAAGTACCTTTAGCCCTAAGATGAAACTGTTCTGAAGTTCTTTGGAGATTTTATTGTTCATGATTTTTCCTTTCTAAATAGTTGCACATTTTGGGGCGCCTGGGTGGCTCAGTTGGTTAAGCGACTGACATCAGCTCAGGTCACGATCTCATGGTTTGTGTGTTTGAGACCCACGTCGGGCTCTGGGCTGACAGCTCAAAGCCTGGAGCCTGCTTTGGAATCTGTGTCCTTTTTTCTCTCTGTCCCTCCCCCACTTGCTCTTTCTCTCTCAAAAATAAATAAAGATTTAAAAAAATATTTTAAATAGTTATACGTTTTTCTTTATATTGGTGTTTCTCCTCTCTTTTGTCTGCTTTACCTTATTTTCCTTCATCTTAAAATGTCACGTTGCCCTTTATTTGATTTTAATGTGTAGTAGGAAGCAAAGTGGCATAACTTAAGCTGCTAGAATTGTTCAATTTTTATTTACCTGGTGGTAAATCCTTTTTCTTTCCATTAACTGAACTCTGGTGTTTGCAGCGGGGGGCATCACTGATTGTCAGCTCCATCACATGAAAAATAGTTTATAGTTTGTAAAAGGTCCATTCATATTTTTAAACCATGTAAAGCAAGAATGTTTTATGAGTGTATTTTTATTCTACGATGCGGCTCTTGAAGAAGGTGGGGATCTACCTTAACTGCCACCAGTCACTAGTGCATCTTCCGTGGTGCTTTCACTTCCCGTTCTTGGTTGTGCTCAGCCATTTCCATACCTGGGACTAATTTCTGCCATGCAAGAATATTTAAGGAGCCCTGGCTAGATAAGATCTGTGTCTGAAAATATTATAGGGTTAAGTACCAATGCCCGATAATTTAAAGCCAGGCTTTAGTTAAAAACAAACAGCCTTAAAAACGCGTGGTTTTAAACGTAAATTTTTATTTCTCTAATCTTCTTTTTTGTAATATTTATCTTATAGCTCGGTCATGAGCACCGACAGTAACTCACTGGCACGTGAATTTCTGACGGATGTCAACCGGCTTTGCAATGCAGTGGTCCAGAGGGTGGAGGCCAGGGAGGAAGAGGAAGAGGAGACACATATGGCAACCCTTGGACATTACCTTGTCCACGGCCGAGGATTTCTGTTACTCACCAAGCTAAATTCTATCATCGATCAGGTAAAATTTCGTATCAAATAATTTTTTTCCTCAGTATATCATAGTTAATTACAGATACATGATTTCTGAGTTACATTATCTCTTTGAGATAAAGTCCTATCTCTCACATCGCTCCCAACAAAGAAAAGCAGCCTCATTTATGAACATACTATTTATTTGGATACTTTCCAAAATGTCAGAAGTGTCTTAGGTTATAAATGGCCTTAGGATTCTAAGATGGCCTCATCCATATTATGCTTTTTGTCCTAATATCAGTGTGAGATAACTATGATTATTACTAAGGATATAAGAGTACGATTCAGAAACATTATGAATTCGCACTTTCAATAAATGTCAGATATATTTTTTGAAAAATTTAGTGTAAATTATATTTAGGGAGCTTACTAATTCTGGGGTAAAAGTAGAGAATGCTTTGTGTATGTCTAGTTTTTTGTACCTCATTGTGTTTGCTTAAAGTATGGTCTGAACATATAGCATTTTATTGTTTCCTTATTATAGAATTAATGGAACTTTAAAGCTAGTTGGCAGATGGAGGTGTCATCCAATGTTTTTTTTTTTTTAAGGTTTATTCATTTTTCAGAGACAGAGACAGAGCGTGAGGGGGGAGGGGCAGGAGAGAGGGAGACACAGAATCGGAAGCAGGCTCCAGGCTCTGAGCTGTCAGCACAGAGCCGGACGCGGGGCTCAAACCCACAAATCATGAGATCATGACCTGAGCTGAAGTCAGACACTTAGCCGACTGAGCCACCCAGACACCCCAATCTTCTTTTATAGATGAAAAACTCAGGTGCAGAAACATTAAGTAACTCAGACAGGGTTAACTTGAAGCCCAAATGTGATTTATATCTTTGCTTTGTTTTAGTAGAAAATAAATATGTATTTTATGAAAGAAAAATTTCACTATCTGCTTTCAGGAGACTAATTTATGTGGTTAAATAATATTTCAGTTAACTTGAAAAGGCCCCTATAGCACCAATATGACAGACATTTTTTTTTTAATTTTTTTTAACATTTATTTATTTTTGAGACAGAGAGAGAGCATGAACAGGGGAGGGTCAGAGAAAGAGGGAGACACAGAATCCGAAACAAGCTCCAGGCTCTGAGCCGTCAGCACAGAGCCCGACGCGGGGCTTGAACCCATGGACCGTGAGATCATGACCTGAGCTGAAGTCGGACGCTTAACCGACTGAGCCACCCAGGCACCCCATGACAGACATTTTTAAACACTGATATATGTTACTGGTTTCAGATATAAACTTAACCATTGTTAAAATTTCTTTGCTGTGAAGGCATTTTGCTAATACATATATTGGGTAAAGACAGAGACTAAAATTAAACAATGCCTCTGTTCTCACAATAAGCTAAGGAGCCTAACATATATATCAGGAAGTATTTGTTCACTGTGGTGTCCACCTGTCATGAAATTTTCCAGAGTATTTTTAGGTTTATATATTTTTATTCCTTTTCATGAAATTTATTTATTAATTATGTAACTACATATAATTTAATTTTTGTATTTTGTATGATTTTTTTCAAAAATGAAACTTAAAGTTAGAAAAAATTATTTGTTAGATCATGTGTAATGATTTTTATTTCAAAATTTTGGTGATATAATAAGCATATCATGCTCTGTTCATTTTCTTACCCCACATTAGAACAATTCAGTGCTTTCTCTTTTTTTTTTAAAGATACATAAATAGTATCAGAAATATCAAATACTCAGGAATAAATCTAATAAAATATGCACAGATTTCTACACAGAATTCTATAAAACATTATTGAGGGAAACTGAAGAAGACCCAAATAAATGTAGGACTATGTAATTTTCACGTATTGGAAAAGTCAATAGTGTAAGGATACTTTTTATTTCCAAATTGATGTATAGATTCCACAATGTAATCCCAATCAAAATTTCAGGAGGTTTTTAATGAAAGCTGTATTAAGATATAATCCATATATCCTAGAATTCACCCATTTCATGTGTACAACTCAGTGGTTTTTAGCATAATCACAGATACGTGCAACCGTCACCATAGTCAATTTTAGAACATTTCATCACCTCGAACAGGGACCTGGTTCCTTTTAGCTGTCACTCCCTTATCCTTCCCATCCCCCTCAGCCCTAAGCAAACACTAATCTACTTTCTCTTTCTATAGTTATATGCTTTCTCTTTTAAGTCATGAAATACCTTTTAATGTATTATTAAATGACTGAAATCATTCAAGTCATAATTTCAACAATATTTTTTCCTAGGGTAATATCTTATGTTCCCTTTTCCCCAGTCATTCACTTTTGGAATTATTTAGAACAATGGAAGTAGGAACAGTAGAAGTAGAAGTAGGGAGCAAATAAATAGCCATTTAAAAAATAGGGCTTTTTAGGGCACCTGAGTGGCCCAGTCGGTTAAGCATCCAACTTCGGCTCAGGTCATGATCTCACAGTTGGTGGATTCAAACCCCAAGTCAGGCTCCGTGCTGACAGCTCAGAGCCTGGAGCCTGCTTTGGATTCTGTGTCTCCGTCACTCTCTGACCACCCCCCACTCACACTCTGTCTCTCTGTCTCCCAAAAACAAATAAACATTAAAAAAAATAATTAAAAAGGGCATCTGGGTGGCTCAGTTGGTTAAGAATCTGACTTCAGCTCAGGTCATGATCTCATGGTCCATGAGTTCAAGCCCCATGTTGGGCTCTGTGCTGACAGCTTAGAGCCTGGAGCCTGTTTCAGATTCTGTGTCTCCCTCTCTCTACCTGTCCCCCGCTTGCACTCTGTCTCTTTCTCTCGAAAATAAACATTGGGGCACCTAGGTGGCTCAGTCGGTTAAGTGTCTGACTTCAGCTCAGGTCATGATCTCACAGTTCATGGGTTCGAGCCCCACATCGGGCTCTGTGCTGACAGCTTGGAGCCTGGAGCTTGCTTTGGATTCTATGTCTTCCTCTCTCTCTGCTCCTCCCCCGTTCATGGCTCTGTCTCTCTGTCTTCGACAAAAATAAATAAAAACATTTAAAAATAAATAAATAATAAATAAACGTTAAAAAATTTTTTTAATTTAAAAATAAAGATAAATTAAAAATAGGGCTTATTAACACTTAATTATTTAAACCAGGAAATGGAGAATGATCATTTGAATCTTTAAGGGGAATTTAATTGTACAAGTTTAATCATTTCACATGGAATCAAAACACTAGATTCAAAGCTGTGCATTTCAGTAGGAACTTCAGCTTTTCTGTGTGTGCTTGTCACAAAGGAGCACTTCCTGGGTGCTCTGGGGAGAGACAATTTAAGCCCTTACCTTCCACCTTTGTGCCAGGACTTTATTAATAGATATTTAGTATAAAGAATTAAACAGACTTTTTATTACCGTATAATTTACATGTCAAGAACATACAGATGTAAAGTGTACACAGTTGGGTGATACCTGTGTAACCACGGCCTAGGTCAAAGTCTAGAACGTTTCCACCACTCTAGAAAAAGCTTTTCATGCCCTTTTCAGGCAGCCCTTCCCCTTCTCCCACTCCAGTGTAACCACAGTTGTAGTGTCTAACATCTCAGTGTGGTTTTGCTGTTCTAGAATTTCACATAAATGGAATCAT
Source organism: Lynx canadensis (assembly GCF_007474595.2). Lineage (NCBI taxonomy): Eukaryota > Metazoa > Chordata > Mammalia > Carnivora > Felidae > Lynx > Lynx canadensis. The sequence continues at coordinate 74,229,548 of NC_044313.2, read as the reverse complement.
GCAGCATGTACTCTCACGTCTCGGATCTTCACCTGTTGTGCATGAATCAGTAATCCACTGTTTTGTTTCTCATTGGTGTTCTGTTGTGTGGATGTACCACCATTCGGCCATCTGCCTGTCGTTTAACCACTTGGCTTTCGTTTCCATTTGGCTAATACAAATAAAGGCGCTGTGAACATCCTTAAAAAAGCCCTTGTGTGAATATATTTTCATTTTTCCAGGGTAAATATCTAGGCATGCAACTGCTGTGTCGAAGGGTAGGTGTTTAACGTCATAAGAAAGTGTCAGACTGTTTTTTCAAAGTGTTTGTACCACTTTTCATTCTCACCAGCGAGGTATGCGAATTCCAGTTCCGTATCTTCTCTGATATTTGGCGTTGCCAATCTGTTTAATACTAGTCATCCTATGTGAACATGAACTAGTATCCCACTGTGATTTTAATTTGCATTTCTGTGAAAACTAATGATGCTGAGTGCTATTTTATGTGTTCACTGGCTGTTTGTATGACTTCTGTCAAATGTTTGTTTAAGTTTTGTGCCCATTTTAAAAGTCAGGTTATTTGTTTGGTATCCAGTTGCAGGGGGTTTTGTTTGTTTGTTTGTTTTTAGTGTATTCTGGATACAAGTCTTTGTTGGGTTACAAATATGTTCTTTGTGGCTTGCCTTTTCATTTCTTAACAATGCCTTTAGAACAGCAGGGGTTTTTGTGTGAGTAGCATGTTTTGTATTCTAAGAAATCCTTATCTTGCATCCCAAAGTCACAAAGATAATTGTTTTTTTTTTTTTCCCTAGAATCTTTTTAATTAGTATTTTTATTTTGAGGTCTGTGATCCACGTTAGTTACCCAGTTATTCCAGCAACATTTCTTCTTAAGAGTCTGCTCTTTCCCCCAGTGGCCTTGGTACCTATGTGAAAAATCAGTTAACCATTTATGTGGAGTTCATTTCTAGACTCTTCTGTTCCATTTATCTGTCATCTGTTCTTTCACTGATACCGTACTGTTTGGGTTACTGTGGCCATTACAGTATATCTAGAAATTAGGTTGTACAAGTTCTTCAATGTGGTCTTCATTTTCAAGAATGTTTGACTCTTCTAGGTCCTTTGCGTTTCCATATACATTTTAGAAGCAGCTTATTCTGCAGAAATGCTTGGTAGGATTTCAGCTGTGATTGCATTGAATCGAGAAACCAGTTTAGAGAGAATCGACAATGTTGAGTTTCTCAGTCTATCAGCATGGTGTAAATATATGTTTATTTGAGTCTTTCTAATTGCCCTGCAATGTTTTTTGGTTTTTGGTATGGAAGTCTCGCATATTTTTTTGGTAAATTTTTCTGAATATTATTTTTTGATATTATTGTAGTTTGCGTTTAATTTTTTTTATTTTCTGTCATTTGTTGCTCATAGAAATGTAATTGATTTTTGTACATTGACCTTGTGCCCTGTGCCTTTGCTAAACTCACTTATTTATGTTTATTTTGAAAGTTTTCTGTAGAGTCCCTAGGGTTTTCTATGTACACAATCATATCATCTGTAAATGATAGTAATTTCACTTATTTTCCAATTTGTATACCTTTTATTTCATTTTCTTGTCTCTTGCACTGGCTTCTAGTACAAAGGTAGGTGGCAGTGATGAGAGTGGACATCCTGCCTTATGTCTGACCTTAGAGAGAAAACATTCAGTATTTCCACTAAACATGATATTAGCTCTAGGTTTTTCTTAGATGCCTTTTATCAGAAAGAGGGAGTTCTCGTCTATTCCCAGTCTGTTAGAGCTTTTATCCTGAATGGATATTGGGTTTTGTCAATGCCTTTTCTGAATCTGTTGAGACCATCATATTATTTTCTTTTAATTCCGTTAATGTGGGTGAATTACACTGATGGTTTCTAAATGTTGAAACCATCATTTTCATTCCTGGGATAAACCCCATTTGGTCGTGATCTGTTATACACAGACACGTTAATCTGTTTATTCTTTGGGGGAAAGCATAGTCTGCGTACGTAGCAAAAATATATTCTTTTCAATGGTTAAAGATGGCATAGTTGAAGTTTATATGCAGATATTTATAAGTTTTTTGAAAGAAAATTTGTCCAGCCCAAAAAGGAAGGGTTATCATAGATTTTTAACCTTGGCTCTAGTGTTAATGAGATGGGTGGCCTCTTCAGATCTCCATACCCTTATCAGTAACATAAATACTTCAAGTTGGGTGACTTAAAAGATCCCTTCCAACAAAATTGCTACGTGTTTTCATATAACATTGATAATAATGGTTTCTGATTTCTTCTATACCCTGGTTATAAATATAAGTAGCTTAATTCTGGTGTAATGAATAGAAAATTACAATGACTTATTACCAACACAAGTGTATAAATACTACTTTTTAAAACTCCAATATATAAATACATAATTTCCATATATGTTCACACTTTATGAATGTTCTATAAAGTTTTTACTTATTTTGCTGAGTAAAATATGAAGTTTTATTGGAGGAGGTTATACATTTATGAATAAAGCACTATTTAAAAATGATAATAGGTTTGGAGTGCCTGGGTGGCTCAGTTGGTTAAGCGTCTGACTTTTGGTTTGGGCTCAGGTCATGAGCTCACAGTTCATGAGATCAAGCCCCATGTGGGGCTCTGCACTGATGGAGCAGAGCCTTCTTGGGATTCTCTCTCTCTCCTTCTCTTTCTTTCTCTCCCTCTCTTTCTGCCTCTCTTCCACTTGCACGCGTGTACTCTCTTTCTCAAAATAAATAAACCTATAAAAGGGGTGCCTCGGTGGTTTAGCTGGTTAAGTGACTGAGGTCATGATCTCACCGTTCGTGAGTTCGAGGCCTGTGTCGGGCTCTGTGCAGACAGCACATATTTGAATACATATTTTTAAAAATATTAAAAAAAATAAACCCAAAAAGAATTGTAATAGGTTTCTTTAATCTTCAGCTGTTTTCTTTGTAAGAGTACTTTTTTCTTCCTAATTTTTTTGTAGTATTATCACTTTAATACATAGTACTACATACATGGTTTATCATTGGAATATATAAAATAAGTATTATAAAGACACATCAGACCTTTAGAAATATGGCTACATAATTTGTTCACGGGTTTATTCAGCAGACCATTAAGTACCTAGTAAATGCCAGCACCTCTGCTAGATGTAGAGATAAAAGAAGAGAGATGGTCTGTACCAGCACCTCTTAGCTTTTTTTTTTTTTTTTTAACTGAAGAGGCTGTTTTATTTTATTTTAGTTTTTTTTTTTTTTTTTACATTTATTTATTTTTGATAGAGAGACACAGAGCACAAGCGGGGGAGGGGCAGAGAATCCGAAGCAGGCTCCGGGCTCCAAGCCATCAGCACAGAGCCCAACGCAGGGCTCAAACTCACTGCGAGATCATGACCTGACCTGAAGTCAGACACCCAACCGACTGAGCCACCCAGGTGCCCCACCAGGACCTCTTAGCCGTTGAAGAGATGGACAAGTTGAAAAAAAAGCAGTGATGACAAAACAGTGTGGAAATATTTGGGGAGTGCAGAGGAGCGGGTCGCGAGGAAATGCTTCTTAGAAATTGGTACCTCAAAGTAGGGGTTGGCCATTTAAAGAGGGAGGAAGCATGAGGCCAGAGAAACTGCACATGTAGACCCCGGTGGCTAGAGGAGAAAGAACAAATTCAGTGACCTAGCAGTCGTTTAGAGGAGTTAGAGCAAAGGCTGTGTGTGTGGTGTTGGCTACTGAAGACACTGGAAGGCAGGGGCCACGTGATGGCAAGCCTTGTGTACCACATCAAGGAGACTTTAGTTTATTCTGAAAATACTGGGGAGGTTTTTCAACAAGAAAATAGGCAATGAAAATTATTCTTCAAGTTTGACAAGTAAGTCTTTGGTAATATTTATTAGCAAGAGTTATTTCAGTAGGAAAATAAGGCAAACTTTTAAAGTTAGTAAAGGTGATAATAGTAAGTCAACTTTAGTTTGCTGCATCTAGGTCTACAGATTCTGTTTACACACATGTCAAGATTTATCCATGCATGATTAGTCCAGCATTAATGAGGGCATAGTGGGGTGCTGATATGCCTGCTTCTTGGAGTAGTGAAAGTATCAGCTTAGCCACCAGACAGTGGTGCTAGCCACAGAGAGTAGGTAATCCATTGAGTTATCTCCCTTTACACCCAGGCTAATAGATAGGAGCAATGACTGTGTCAATTGATTGCTGTGTAACAAACCACATTCCAAAGACTTAGTGGCATAAAACACCATTGATTTGCTTGTGTTTCTGTGAGTTGGAAGTTCAGGTAGGCTCAAACGGGACCACCGCCTTGGCTTCTTGCGGTGTCGTCTGGGCTCATCTCTGAATGTGCGGTCTGTCGGCAGAAGACTAAGGGTTTTTGGATGGGGCTGCTGGCCCGGCTGCCTCAGTTCTCATCCACACGGCTTCTCACGTTTCAGTGGGAGAGACTCAGCTTCTTGACATGGTTGTGCCAGCATTCCAAGAGGGTGAGAAGAGAAGCTGTGGGACGTCACATAACATCACTCCTGCCACGTTCTCTTGGTCAAAGCAAGGCCCAGGGCCAGCCCAGAATTAAGGGATGGGAACATAGACTCCATCATTTCAGAAGGTTGTCTGTGGCCACACTTTATCTACCATAGCCCCTTCTCTGGCCACGTTTGTTAGCATTCCTCCCACATTCCGTCTCTCGCAGGACTCTCAAAGTCTCGTCCCATCATGGCGTCAGGCTTGAAGTTCATGATCTCATGATACAGGTCAGTTCTGGATGCAGATGAGGCTTCCAGGTGCAGCACTTCAGTTACCTGTGAACATAAGAGCCACGCTCAGCCATCCACAATGATGAGGAGGGACACGTTAACCACACTAGATGCTTGCATTCGAAAAGGAGAGTGACCAGAGGCACGTAGCGGTCACTGCCCCCCTGAACTCCTGTCAGGTGTGTGTTGTCAATGCCCCCTATTCTTGGGACAGGGAATGGTTCTGCCCTACTCCATGATTCTCCAGGACCCTTGGCTCCCTCCTCTGGGGTTTCTTCTCTTTCCCGTAAGACATAGCTTATCATGTGCAGCTTTCTTACCCTGCTTCATGCATGGAGAAAAGTGGCTGTTGGTATTTTTCAACAATACAGCTTTCTTGAAAAATGTAACAGGTCTCCTCTGAATTTTAATGGTGTTCACTACATTCCCCAAAAGCCGCATCTATAACTGTTTTTGAGACAGACCTCTCTACTTTGGGCACATAAAGCTTATATGGAATAATCCTCGCAGGATTCCGAGTAGGACTTTTGTCTAGCTGATGACATTTACGAGGTACCACCCAAAGTCTTTCTGGAGTCTTAGCAAAGAGTAATACAGCCATTTTATCACCATTCTTTGCTGTCAGGGAAAGAGGAGCGACACCAGGCACTGGCTGGGCAAACTGTGGCCTGCAGTCCAAAATCCTGCCACCAGTGATCTGTTTTTGGACAGCCCACAAGCTAAGAATAGTTGTGAATTTTTAAAGAGTTATTAAAGGAAACAGAAGAATATGCAATAGAGACCATTTAGGACTCAAAAAGCCTAAGATGTTTACCATCTGGTCCTTTAAAAAAAAAAAAGTGTGGCACCCATTATAATTCAAGAAAAACTATCACCATAATGTTTGACATCCATGAGAAAAAGCAGCGTGTTTAGCTTCCTGAGACATCAAAAGCATTTGGCAAAATTAATCCATTTTTCTTAACAAAAACTCAAAAAATAGATTCAGAGGGTGCCATATGCAAAGGGTAGAAAAACCAGTAATATTTTTAGGAAAAAGCTCCACAATAGAATCAGTAGAAGAATAATTCTTTATGGTTATTTCTGTTTGATATCATGTTTTAAAAACATACAGTACTGGGGCGCCTGGGTGGCTCAGTCGGTTAAGCGTCCAACTTCAGCTCAGGTCATGATCTCACGGTTTGTGGGTCTGAGCCCCGCTCTGGGCTCTGTGCTGACAGCTCGGAGCCTGGAGCCTGCTTCGGATTCTGTGTCTCCCTCTCTCTCTGCCCCTCCCCCACTTGTGCTCTCTCTCTCTCTGTCTCTCAAAAATAAATAAATGTAAAAAAAAAAAATTAAAAAACATGCAGTGGTGAAGTGGAATATGAAAGTAATGACAACTCAATGTGAGAAAGATGGAGTAACAAAAATGCCATTCTTAAAAGCAATACGTACAGAAAACTCCAGAAGATCACTGTTTCCTTTAGCTATAGCTATACAGCTAGAAAATAAAAGAAAAAAGATGCTGTTTACAGTACTAATAGAGTCATGTTCTTATATACGTATGTGTACACGTATATATTAGAAATTATTATAACACTCTGGCAGAAGGAATAAAGGACTTAACATATATTTCTGCTCATGTCTGGAATATTCAATTTAATTAGCATGTCGAAGTGCTGATTTAAAGTAATACCATTAATACCAATTAAAATGACTCCAGTAGTCTTCCGTCACGTTCTGAATGCAATTCAAGCTCTAAGCTTAGCCTGTCATCCTGGGGTCCTCGACCCCCATGATCTGGTACCCACCTGCCTTTGCGACTTGCTGGACATCCATCTGGCTTCCCATCTCAGCCCTTCCCCTGGCTCATTTGCCCTTTCTCTCCCATCCTGCCACCATTACTTCTAGACGACTAGGGTAGGCAATTAATATTCCAGTCTAAACCCTTGAATTGTAAAAGGAACAGCCTGACACCTGGTAGGTACTTAAAATATATTTCTTGAATTGAACTAAAAATGTACCACCTGCATGAGAGTGCTTTTCCTGTTTATTATTGGTATACACTTTAAAAAGACATGTTGCAGTCATTTTCCCTGCAGAAGGAGAAACATAAAAATGTAAGTATTATATGAGAAGAGGTGTGATTTCTATAGACCGGACAGTCCAGGAATAGCCAGGCAATGGATCTGTTTATAGCATGTATTGCCTAAATTGCCTAATAGGCCATGTTGAGAACTCTCCACTTGGTTGACGTGAGGTAACACCCCATTCTTCTGGACACTGTGACTAATTAGGACCTTGGGAGAGGAAACCAGAGCTTGGTTTGCCCTAGTTTGCCAGGATGCCTGCAAAATAAGAGAAAACGATTTTATGACTTGCAGAAGGATGGAATTAGATGTGTGGTTTCTTTGGAATTCGAAAGGATAAGTAAATCTGGAAATATGCAATACCTAGGAAAGTAAGAGGTCCAGAGGATTACCGAGAGCTTCCCCAGTGATGAATTGTGTTAGAAATTATTGTGATTGAATGAAGTCAAGAATTGTTCAGTCACTGTTCTATTTATTGGGTCACGGCGAGGCGAGGGGTGTTCTCCTCAGAATGCACTTCCAGCAGAGATGGCAAAAACCAAAAACCTGCACTTGCCACAACCCCATTCTTTTGAAGGGCCCATGGTTTCCAAGAACTAATCCACTTGGTGAAATGGGGATACAGGCATGCAGTCCAGAGGGGGAACAGTAAACTTGGGTTGGTGCGGAACAAAAAGCATCACAGAAGAGGTTTAGCTGGGGCTGGGCCTTGAAGGTAGTGAGGGACCCCTTAGCTAAGTGGGAGGAAGTCACAGAAGTTCCAGACAATGTGTCATACCGAGGTCGGGAGGCAGGAATGCCTGTTCACGTAGCGATGAGGATTTGCCAGTGTCCTGTCCTGTCCTGGAGCAAGGGATGTGGCACTTCACACACTCGTAAGGTTTCTGCAAGCTCTATTAGAATGTTACTAGTTCATCTGCTAAAGAGAAAGACTCAGATTAGGAGGACTCTACAGGAACGATGTGCCCAAAATGGGTTTACATTTTTTTAAAGACCATATTACACATAGATAACTCCAAACTCCTTCACATGGCCCACAGGCCACATTGGATCTGGCACTCTCCACCTTGCCAACCTGTGCCCTCCAGCCATCCTGGCCCGCTTGCTGTGCTGTGAAATAGCCGAGCTCATTCCCTACCCTTTGTATACTTCCGAGAGCCCTTTTCCTCCAAATCTTTGCGTGGATTCCTTCTTCTGTTCATTTAAGTATCTACTCAAGTGGCCCGTCACTCTATAATCCCTGTCCTGTTAATTTTCTTCGTAGCACTGCGTTCTGTCTGGAGGTTTCTTATTTGTGCCCATTATTTTCCATCTCCTCTGCACGAGCATCAGCTTCGTGAGAAAGTGAATATTGTCTTCTTTGTTCACCACTCCATCCAAAGCGTCTGGCCCATGGTAGGGGCTCAGTAAATATTTCCTGATTGAATAATAGAGACATTTGGACATGAACAGTTCAGCAAGTTGACTGCTGTATGAGAAGTAAATCAGGAACCTGAAATGTAGCTTTCCTGGGGAGGGGATTAGAGAAGGCTTTCCACAGAGGGACTAAAGACCTGCCTGAAGAATGAGTTAGCGTTTGGCCGATGGGAGGACGGTAGTGGACAGCTGCAAAAAAAGCAGTGCGCGTGAGGCAGGTGTATTGGGGAGGGCAGACCAGTAGTGTTCAGGAAACCCTTCGTAGCTGGACATGTGGGGTTGGGTCAGGTGTGGTGGCAGGAGCTGACACACTGGACAAGTCAGTAGGAATCATGTCACGAAGGGTCTTCTAAGCCTGAAAAGAAATTCGGATTTTCCCTTTGAAGTATTTCTGAGCCTTTCCATAACCAGGGCACTAGAAGGAACAGTCTGAATGCTGCGCCTCTGCTCTTCTCATTCCTTTCAACTCTCAGCCTGTGGCATCTAACTTGCACCCTTATCACTGCATTAATGCCGCCTTTGCTGAGGTCCCTGGTGACCCTCTACTTGATAAATGCTTTTCTGCCATCATTTTATACAACTAAAGAACAACAGCTCTTGACCTGGTTTCCTCTCTTCTCTCCTGAACTGCTCTCTTCCCTTGATTTCTCTTGTTCTACATTTCTTTGGGGGTGCTACTTCTCAGTCTCCTTTACAGACTTCTTTCTCTCCAGCACCTTCTTCATTCTTGAAATGGTGAATGTTCCAAAGCCATCCGTCCACTCTTGTCATTCTTCATGCTCTCCTTAGGAAATCTCCTGTGCCCTTGACTTCTGCTGCAGGGACTCCCAAAAGACTTGGGAGTTGTGTACTTCGCATCTTTTTCTTAAGCTCCAGATCTATCTATCCAGTAGTCACCTTGTTGCCTAAACCAGAATTCTCCAAGTTCTTTCAGATTTTTCTTTTCTCCCCCCTTCCACCTCATAGATAATCAACTGTAAGTTATTTCAGTTCTTCTTTGCAATTTCTCAATTCTGTCTCCTTTTCAGATTTACTGTTAGCACTTCTGTTTATCAGTATCTCTTATCCAGATTATTGTTTTCCTTGCTTCTAAACACTGATCAATCAATCCCTCTCCCTCCCGCCCCAATTCTGTCCTCTATACAGTGGCTAGAGTGGTCTTTCTAAGAAGCAAATCCGATTATATTACTGTGACTCCCTGCCCACTGACTAAAGTGAGGAATCTGAACTTCATTTGTCAATTCCTTTACTGCCCATGACGTCAGTGTCCAGACTGGCTCTCTGCTTCCAGTCCCACTTCCATACTTCTGGCAATGACCGCTCCTTTTTCTGATCTCCGACACCGAATATCTGTACCACACCCAGGTACTTACTTATACCACATGCCTTCTATTGTCCTTTAACTGTTTGTGTGTATGTATTTTATGGACCAAATGAAGGGACCTTCTCCAGGGCTTGGACCATATCCTCCAGAAAGGGTAAGACAGTCAGTGCTGTGGATATAGTGTGCAGTTGATACATATTCATTAGATTACCTTCACTAATAAGTTTTTCTTTGTAGATGTTCTTCATTAATCATGTCAGTTTCTCCTTTTAAAATTGTGTTCTCTGAGTTTTACATTTAACCGCATGAAGACTTTTTGTTTAGTAGCTTCATATTATTGGTTTGCTAATTAATAGGGCTGAACTTTTCATTTTCACCTAGCACATTTTTTTTTCATAGATGAGGAATTCTTGCAATGTGCATGGTGGTAATAACAGCTATTTGGGGAAAAATCAGCAAGAGTGTGCTAAATACCGTCCAATGCTCCTACATTCTTCTGTCATTGGAAAGGTTTATAAACTGAAAAGTATCACAACTTTAATGGGATTTGAGATCAGTTAATTTGATTCTTAGCTTCTCGAATGCAACCTTTTGAGAAAAAAGGAACTTATGGTTCAATTTAAGACAAAGCACTAGGAATTACGTGTCTCATGACCTCAGAACATGAAGGATTGTTTTGTTTCTAACACAGGCATTGACGTGTAGAGAAGAACTCCTCACTCTACTCCTGTCACTCCTTCCACTGGTATGGAGGATACCCGTTCAGGAAGAGAAGGCAGCAGGTATGTTTCTTTTATCGTATCACTTGCGTTACCAAAATTCCACTGGGGAAAAAAGTTCCGTTGAAAAGCTCCTTCTGCCTTGGTAGTTGATACACTTCAAATTCAGAACAGTGTCTATTAGTGTGAGACTTGACATGAGAAGTTCTTTACGCAAACACATTTTTATTCCTGCTAATACAAAAACCATGGTGCTTCTTAGGGGATTACTCAAACGTAATGACGTAATGACGATTGGAAAACATATGAGGAAGGAGATCACTCAGAAGAAGGAGTAAATGTAGGTGTGCAACCCTGTCTGAGAAATGGATAGTGAAACGTTCAAAAAAAGAAATGACATTTCCTTCGCTTATTTTAAAGACTGCTTTCTATGACCAGTGCTCTACCAGTGACTTTTGCTGTTTAGTTTAGGGTTTGGTTTTGTTTTGTTTTAACATTTCTTTGAAAGGGTTAATTGGAAGGAATACTTTGTTTCAAGGCTGGGTAGAATTCTTTCACTAAGGTCAATATCTGTTGTTAGTTTCTGATTTTGAAAAAACTTACACACACACATATATCATATTAAGTGTATGAAACTTCGTTTAAATGTTTCAGTAGAGGACTTACAGTTTTCCTCTTGACCATTACGTGATACGTGGGATATGTGAATTGTGAGATGTTTAGTGATCTCTCAGGATAAAAATAAATCTTTATATATTGTATTTTAATGCCACGTATGCATTTTAATTTCTGATATGAAGCTCTCTTCAGGGGATTAAGGTCTTGTAAGATTGCCATCCTGCTTATTGGTTGATTCACTAACTCTCTGCTCTTACTTACTTCTGATTTTGTAGAATTCACAAATTGTCTGGCGCTTAAGATGTCTGGTATTCTTTTGGGAAAGCTGTCTTCCTTGCCTGCGTCTTTTGCATCGGTAGAATTTGTCCAACTCCTTTTAATTTCTCCCCTTCCTCTCTTAATTAAGGCCGATATCTTTTATTTAGAGATTGTTATTTATTTGTTCTAAATTGCAACTATATTTTTCACATAGATCTTTCTACATAGCAGTGCAAAGGGAAAGACCGATTTTCTGAACTTTTTAGTTAGTAAGGAAGATTTATGCATTTCCCCCAGAGGGAGGTATTGTGCATGGGCCATGTGCTGGGGCCCTCAGTTCGAGGCACTGAGGACAAAACGGGGATGCCTGTTCCTAGCTCACTGTGAGGCACATTCAGTAATATTTTGAAGAACTCTTTTAACCTCAATCTTTGTGAATAATCTATTATATGCTTTTAAAATAATTTTGGGAAATCTTAAAGTTCTTAAGTTATATCAATAATATAGACTAAGTACTATTTTTGAGAATATAATATGCCTTTGTTTCTTAATTAATGGGACTGTTGAAGGAGATTTGTAATATAGTATGAAGAGTAGTGCCAAATCCTAGATAATCTAGAGTCTCGTCTGTTGATGTCAGAGTGTAAAGTATGGTTTTTAAATTAGATTTTCTTCCCTAATTTTGTTCTCCTTTGTTGTGTTCCAAATCAATTTGTATCCCCTGAACCAGTCTACCTGGGACTGAGCATGAGAAAAATAATTATGGGGGGAAAGTGATCTGGAGACATAACACATCGCTAAGGGAAATCAGCCCCAGTAAAAATTAACGGAGGAAAAGCTCCTAAAGTGGAAGATAAATAAGAGAATAATCACCTGCACAAACTGAGTTTGAAAACATATTAAGGTATTCTAAATTTTCTTTCTTCATTTTATTAGATTTTAATCTACCGTTCTCAGCTGATATAATCCTGGCCAAAGAAAAGAACTCAAGTTCACAAAGATCTACTCAGGAAAAATTATATTTAGAAGGAAGTGCCCCATCCGGTCAGGTTTCTGCAAAAGTAAATGTTTTTCGAAAAAGCAGACGACAGCGTAAAATCACCCACCGCTATTCTGTAAGAGATGCAAGAAAGACACAGCTCTCCACCTCAGATTCAGAAGCCAATTCAGATGACAAGAGCATGGCAATGAATAAGCACAGAAGGCCCCGTCTGCTACAGCATTTCGCAACACAGTCTCCTAAAGAAGACCACCTTACAGCTAAACTTGACCACTTAGCAACCAAAGAACGGACTCCTCCCGACACCATGGCTTTGGAAAATTCCAAGGGGATCCTTCCAAGACAGGAGTCAAACACCGACATTTTGAGTGAGCCAGCTGCCTTGTCGATTCTCAGTCACATGAACAATTCCCCATTTGACTTATGTCATGTTTTGTTATCTTTATTAGAGAAAGTTTGTAAGTTCGACATTACCTTGAATCATAATTCTGCTCTAGCAGCCACTGTAGTGCCCACGCTGACTGAATTCCTAGCGGGCTTTGGGGACTGCTGTAATCTAAGGGACAGTTTGGAGAGTCAGATGGTTTCTGCAGGCTGGACTGAGGAACCGGTGGCTTTGGTTCAACGGATGCTCTTCCGAACAGTGTTGCGTCTTATGTCAGTGGATATTAGTGCTGCAGAGGTGATGCCAGAAAATCTTAGAAAAAACTTAACTGAACTGCTTAGAGCAGCTTTAAAAATTAGAACTTGCCTAGAAAAGCAGCCTGACCCTTTCGCACCAAGACAAAAGAGAACACTACAGGAGGTTCGAGAAGGCTTTGTGTTTTCAAAGTACCGTCACAGGGCCCTTCTCTTACCTGAGCTTCTGGAAGGAGTTCTGCAGATCCTGATCTGTTGTCTTCAAAGCGCAGCTTCTAATCCCTTCTTCTTCAGTCAAGCCATGGATTTGGTTCAAGAATTCATCCAGCACCATGGATTCAACTTGTTCGAAACCACAGTTCTTCAAATGGAATGGCTGGTTGTAAGAGAGGGAGCTCCTACGGAGGCCGCAGAGCATCTGAAGGCGCTAATAAACAGCGTGATGAAAATAATGAGCACTGTCAAGAAAGTGAAATCAGAGCAACTTCATCACTCAATGTGCACAAGAAAAAGGCACAGACGGTGCGAATACTCGCACTTCATGCACCACCACAGGGATCTCTCAGGTCTCCTGGTGTCGGCTTTTAAAAACCAGGTTTCCAAGAACCCATTTGAGGAGACCGCAGACGGAGATGTTTACTATCCCGAGCGGTGCTGTTGTATCGCGGTGTGCGCCCACCAGTGCCTGCGCTTGCTGCAGCAGGCCTCCCTGAGCAGCACTTGTGTCCAGGTTCTGTCTGGTGTGCACAACGTCGGAATATGCTGTTGCATGGATCCCAAATCCGTAATCATTCCTTTGCTCCATGCGTACAAATCACCGGCGCTGAAAAATTTTCAGCCGCACATACTGAATATCCTTAACAAACTTATTCTGGATCAGTTAGGAGGAGCCGAGGTCCCACAGAAAATGAAAAAAGCAGCTTGCAACATTTGTACCGTTGACCCTGACCAGCTAGCCAAATTAGAGGAAGCACTGCAGGGAAGCCCATGGGAGGCTGAACCTTCCCCAAGCCCGTCCAGTCCCTCTCACAGATCTCAAGGGATCCTGCCCAGCAGTGGGTCCGAAGACTTGTTGTGGAGATGGGGCGCCTTAGAGGCTTATCAGAATTTTGTTTTTGAAGAAGACAGGTTCCGTAGTGTGCAGATTGCAAATCACATTTGCACTTTAATGCAGAAGGGCAATGTAATTGTTCGGTGGAAGCTGTATAATTGCATATTTAATCCCGTGCTCCAAAGAGGCGTCGAGTTAGCACGTCACTGTCAACACCTTAGCATTACTTCAGCTCAGGCCCATGTGTGCAGCCATCATAACCAGTGTTTGCCTCCGGAAGTGCTTCAGATTTACTTAAAAACTCTGCCTGCTCTGCTTAAATCAAGGTTTGTATGTGCGCGTGGGTGCAGATATTTTTTTCTTGTATGCTTTTGAATGTCTTGACCTTTTATTCTTTCCTAGGATTT